>NC_056732.1:75272167-75447167 GCF_019279795.1 Protopterus annectens | reverse complement strand
CATTCTCTACAAGAACAATATCTACAGTTTAAAAAAACACATTTTTACACAACAATAGGGTTCAAAGTACCTAAATACCCTGTTACAGAGCAACAGTCCAAACAAAAGTAGTTTCCAAGAGTAAATAGTAGTCTCACACACAAAAAAAAAAAATTCTCAGAAAAATAACATACTGGAAGGTTTTCCCCAGCAGGGAACTTACCTGACCAGCCTTAAAGGATAACTAGCTAACGGTTCAACAAAGTTTGCCTTAAAAGTGGTCTTGGTTCTTCTTTTGTCTTAGCACCAACCAGAATATCTTTTCCATTTAGTGTCAGTGTCGCAACAAGAAGCACATGCACCTTTGGTGCAGAAGGTCATGAGTTCTATTCCCACACCATGTAGAATAATTGCTGACACTGCAGTGCTGCATAAGAGGGGTGTTGTACTCCTGAGTTTGCCATCTCCTTTGGATGAGACATAAAATTGAGGTCCCATCTGCTTAAGTTGGAAAAGTTCCCTAATGTTCCGGCAAAATTTCCAGTAAATGCCACCTCAGATCTTCCCTGAAGAGAGGTCACTATCTTAGTGGGACTAACCTGGTCAACAAAAATAAATAAAAAATAAAACATTTACTAATAAATGACTTTCTAATAGCAGGTTTCTTTGACTCTAATACCTGCTTCATATCCTCAGAAAATAGGTGCCTTAAAGGTATTAAAACTCTCATCATCCAGGTAGTTAGCTGAAGTTGTTCCAGTCTGGGATGTATGAAACAACCTGATTTGTGTGAGTAGGTCCTGTATGTGAAAATGCTTGTCGTAACTGTGCTTGGCCTTTTCTAAAAAAAGGTACAACCACTGTTGCCTGGGCCAAAAGGGAGTCACATCAATGATCTCTGGACAGTCCAACCAAATCTTCAGAATAACCATGGATATCAGTGGAAAAGCAAACTTGGAGAAGGAAGAATGAAACAGTTGGAGTAACCCCATAAATTAGTTTAGACGAGCATAAATTGCTGACAGGTGAGCTTTATTTAAAGAATACACTAACCCAGCATGGAGCAGATCACACAAATAAGATAGAATCAGAGGAACCTCCACAGACAGGGGATCCTGATGGCGAGAGAAGCACCAGACAGAAAATAATTTCCATTTGGATATATATGATTTCTCGGTAGTGGGTTTCCTGGCCTCTTGCAGGACCTGAAGCACATCTTCAAAAAAAAAAGGTGCCTAAAAGGGATCAAAGCCCTAGCACCCACAGCCTCAGATGAAAAGTAAACAAATGAGGATGGGCACACAATGACAGAGGAGAGGATATTATTAATAAAACAGAAGTTGCCAAGTATAAATGGATAGAAAGGCTGCAGGCTGATAAACCACCAGGACTTAACACATTAGCGAGTATTAAGACCTATACTTAAGATGAAAAAAATGAAAGTATAGTATGTCTATTATACATTATTTACATTAAATATTTTCTATATATAGTTTTTTCTATATGCGTTTATATGTATCTTTTTATTCATTGTACATATTTTACTTTTTATAGCTATACATGTACATAAGTTAAAGTTTATAAAGATTTTTATGGCTTAGTAAAGTTTTAGTATGAGTAGCACTTTAAAATAAGTATATTTATGAAAGGAATTTGTATTGACGGGTTAAAGTAATACCTGATATGTATACATTAGGTGGCTGCATATTAACTAATTATTTATACACTGAAGAAGAGTTGAACCCAAAAGTTTTGTGTTTTAATAGATTGTGAATAAAGTGTTTGGCATTTGAGATCCAGCGTTGCGGACTTTTTTTTGCTTTTCTTTGTTCACTGTTTGATCTTATATATCTAGCCCTACTCCTATGGATTGTTATGATGGAAAAGAGACCTCTTGTCTTGTGTGAGAAGCTCCACCCAGTGAGGTAACTTATGGTGATTTTCTCTGGCCAAGTGAGAAAGAAGGGGTTACCAATGTTGTCTAGGCCAAAAGGGAGTCAGTACCACGATTTTCAGTGTGTCCTGCCTGATCTTGTGCAAGACTTGTGGTAAAAGAGGAAGCAGAGGGAAGGCATACAGAAACATTCCCTTCCAAGGAAAAGACAGGTTTATCCAGAGGACTTGAGACTCTGGAACAGAACAAAGAAAGGTGCCTCTTCAGGGGGCAGGCAAAAAAGATCTTCCTATGAAATACTCCATCAATGGACAATGTTTAGGAACAAATCTCCATAAAGCATCCATTTGTGAGTCTGTGTGCTGAACCTACTCGAACAGTCTGCCACTAGATTATGCTCCGTGGGAATATAAGTTGCCTGAAGAGTCACTTGAAACTAAAGAGCTAGATTTCAGACCTGGACAGCTAGACTGCAAATGTACCTCCTTGCTTGTTAACATACCACATCGCAATGGTGTTGTCTGTGAAAATTCTGAGGGGATTGGGATGAAAGAGGGAATGAAAAGCCTGAAAAGACAGAAGCAGAGCCCTCATCTCTTTTATATTACATGCTCATAGGTGCATCCCAAATCTCTAACAAGTTCTGATACCCTTGATAAGTATAAGCAAGGGCCTGGGAGATGAACCATTTGCAGGTTATTTGTTTTCATCAGAGACACAGGTGACAAACCAGGGATGAATTTCCGGTCTCCCATCTAACTATCCAAGCTGCACTTGAACTGGGATAGGGAGGAATTCTGGTTCACATGGAATTGGGTTAGAGAGGAACTCTGCTTCACATGGATGGGGAGCATGTTCCATAGACGGGGTAGTCTCTGGGATACATACCTCTCTCTCTCCAGGAGGTCCTATTTATATCACAGGCAAGGTTTAAGTCTTTAGAATGGGTAATTCTGGTACTGTTTGCTTTGTGGATATGCAGGAGGTCCATCAGAGTGGGGTCTGACAATGCCCTGTATGCCAGGCATAGATCTCCCTTAAAAAGCCTGTAGGAGACAGAATACAGGGATAGGGCCTTGAGGCGGTCTGCATAGGATATATTACTTACGCCATAAATTCTTTTAGTATGGAACCTCTGTGGACATTCCAATTGTTGGATATGCCTGGTTAAGTACATACCAAAGGGGGCATTGTACTCAATGATAGGTCTGATGAATGCCGAATATAGTGGAACAATCACCTCCTTGGACTTAGATGCCATACCTTTGTTTATAAGTTGTGCAATATAGAATGATTTCCTCACCACTGTGGACACATGATGACCAAAAGCAAAATTACTATCTATGGGTGCCTCTAAGTCCCTGACTACTGGGTCAGCTCTAAGGGGTGTATTGTCAATATTATAGTTACCAGGGATGGATGACTTCCCAAGGGATACTATTATGCATTTCTTGGCATTTAGACTTAGTCCATGGCACTGACACCAGTTGTTTGTCTGTGTCAGCCCCTCCTGGAGAATATTTGTGTCAGTGTGAGATTCAATGACAGCTCCTAATTTGCAATCATCTGCAAATTTAGTTGGCCAGAGAGCAGTGACATTGGCCTTGACTTCTGAGAAGTAAATGCCAAAAACGAGTGGTCCAAGGACTAATCCCTGAAGGACTCCACTTGTGACTGGCTTCTTTGTAGAGGTGGACTCCCCAGATCTAACTTTCTGGGTCCTGTTTGTGAGCCAGTTGGTGATGTATGGGTTTGTACCTAACCTCTTGAGTTTGTCAACAATGCCCAAGTGGAGTACTGTGTCACATGCCTTGGCCAGGTCAAGGTAAGCAGTGTGAATGATTCTGCCCTCATCCATTGCTTTGGTGACCTTCTCAAAGAAGTCCACCAGGTTGAGTAGACATGATGTGCCTTTGACAAAACCAAACTGGGTTGGGTTCAGTGTCTGGAGTTTTACTATATCTCCATGATAATTCTTTCCATGGCTTTACATATAAGACTAGTGAGACTTATGGGTCTGTAGTTTCCAGGGTGTGCAGATGGCCCACCTTTGTGCAGAGGGATGACTGTTGCCTTTCTCCATTCATGAGGCATGAAGCCTTTTTGGAGACTACAGTTAAATAGTAATTCCAGAGGCCTTGATAGGTCATGTTTCATGTGGTTCAACTTCTGATGAAGAGATCAGAGACCCTGAACCTTGACACAGCCAAAAGAGACCCCCTATCCCAGTCTGAGGCATCTGTAAACAGCTCGCGTGTGGACTAGAGCTTGGAAAAAAAAAACAGGTTAAGAGAAAGTTGATGAATCCACCACTGAAGCTTGAGACAGGGAAAGAAGGTTACCAGGAAAGGTGGAATTTTGCAGCCACAGTGACTTGACATACCACTGAAGTTTTCTCATGTAAAGCCTAGCTAGAGGGAGCATGAGAAAAGTGGAAGTCATGAACCCGAGAACCCAGAGAAATTCCCTGGCTGACACTGACTCCAGAGGAAGAAGAGACTGGAAAAAGGCATTGAGAGACAAGGCCCTGGGGGCAGGCAGAGATGTCAGCATGGGGATGGTCTGAAGCCTGAAACCAAAGAAAATATTATCTTGATTAGGCACCAGAGCTGATTTCTGGAAGTTTATGGTGAACCTCTGACTCTAACAGTTTAATAATAAACTGGAGGTCCTAAAGTAAACCATCGGGGGAAAAATAATTGAATGACCAGATTTCCAGATAGGGAAAGATCTGAGCACCTCTCATCCTGTAAAAGACAAAGACAGGAGCAAGGCATTTGGCTGTAGAAAGCCTAAAGGGCAAACCACAGCACTGAAAATGCAATGAAGAAGCACAGAAATGTAAACATTTTCTGAAATGGAAATGGATAGGGATATAAAAGTAGGCATCCTTGAGATCCAGAGAGACCAAAAGACTAGGGCAGCATTAGGGGAAAAAGAGTCTGAAGAGACGACATTCAAAAGGAAGGAATCCTGAGCAAGGAGTTGAGCTGGGAAATGTCCACAACTGGTCTCAAAGTGTCCTCTTTTTTGGGAACCAAAAGTATTCTGGAATAAAACTCCCTCCCTACCTGAGTAGGAGGCATAGCTTAAATGTTGCCCTGGCCCAAAAGAGAGTGGAGCAACTTTGGGAAAATAAGTTGTTCCTGATGAGATTAAGGGATGCTCAAAGAAGGAGGAAGAGATTTACAAACCATGAAATATCCCTGACTGATAATGGACAGGACCAGAGAGTCTGCTGTGATCTTTAACCAATTTGGAAGAGACAGGGAAAGATGGAGAGAGAAGGGAAACTGGCTGAGGGGAAAAGGGAAGCAAATTGTCAAATAGAACCCAGTTTATCCTGAAAAGCGGGTTTCTGTGAGGTAGGGATTTGAGTAGAATTAGCAGGAGGCACAAGTCTAGAACTTTTTTCCCTTAGGTGAAGGATGAGACCACCTGTGAATAAAATCAGTTTGGGAGGGGTAATTTTTCTGAAACATGGGAATAGCATAAACAAAAAATATGTTTCTACTCCTGCAAGGCTTTACCCATATTCTGGGTAGACTTGAAACGTTCAGCAGCAGCAGCAACAAAAAGATTTTCATTATCCACAGGAGCATTCAACAGTTTGACCTTAATGTCATCAGGCAAAGCTTGAAGATGAAGCCAAGAGTACCACCTCATAACTGAACCAAAGGCAGCAAGTAGCCTTGGAGGAGGCGGCAGCTGCATCATAGCTGCATTTGATAGAGTGGTGAGCAACTCTGAAAGGTACAGCCAAACAGGGAAAGGGCATAAACCTTCCCCTCAGAATCAGGAAGGTTAGAGACTACTTTTGAAACCTGAGAAAAGAGGACCAAAACATACCGGGCCATGAGTCTGACAGCTGATGGCCCAAAAGGATAAAGGAACAGCAGTATAAACCTTTATGCCCAGCCTCTCCATTGGCCCTACTATCCTTATCTGAAAAAAGCAACTTGGTAGAGGGAAACAGCTTGGAGGGCTTGCCAAAAAAGTCAGACACTACAGAAGGATCAGCAGAGGGGGATTTATAAATAAATTTACATTCGTCAAGCACTTTAAAATATCTATTAGGTTTTTTGGAAGCAAGGGGCTGAGAATTGGGGGGGGGCACAGAAGCTGCTGAAAAGGTATACAGGAGGGCAGCTCGAATGGGGGGGAACAACTGATGGCTTAGGAAACTCCATCAGGAGGAACTCATAATACCTTTTCTGAATATCAAAGACTTGAGATCAATCCCACTTAAACAATTCCATCATGTGGACAACGGTATTCCCAAAGCAGAATTCCTCTAAAGGGGAATTTGAACTAATAAAATCCTCTTTCTCTGAAACATAGTCCAAGGGGGAAGGGATTAGAAAAAATCCAGAATCCAGATCCTCATCTGAAGAGCCTTATTCCCTTGGTCTTTTAACAGAAGTAGAAGGCCTGAGAGGGGGCAGGCACAGACACCCCTTGAGGAGGATTTAAAGCCATTAAATCATTAAATAACCCCTGAGTAAAATCTTGCCATTCATGTTGGGGATCATTTACTACAGAAGAAATATGCTTGGTTTTCTGCAGGACATCCACATGAAACTCCCTAAGAGGGTCAGATCCCTGGTGACATTCAATAAGCAAAGAAGGGATCTCCTCCCTACCTAAGATCTGCAGAATCCCCTCAGTCCCCTGGATGTAATCAGCCAAGGTTCCCCCTCAATGACAAGAGCAGATGTTTATAAAGCCTCCAAGGACATGTGAGAAGTTGGATACATGCTGGCCTCTGATGGGGCCGCAGAAGAGAAATCAAAGGCAACCATCAATGATCCTCTGGGCTTTCACTAGCCTTGGGAGAGACATGTGGGGAGGATGCACATCAGCTGTATCAGACCTAAGTTTTTTTGGCCTTTTTCTTGGCAGAAAGCTGACTCTCGAGACAGGAAAACTCCGCCATAGCACCTTGAGCCATCAGCTTAAGATGCAGGTTTTGCAGGTAATAAAGAGGAGTTGACAACTACATGGGGTATTAGGAACAAAAGCTGGCAGACAGAGCACTGCACATGGTCATTTGAGGTACCCAAACAGGAAAGACACTGGTTATGATGGTCTTTATCAGGAATCTGTCTCCCAGACTAACATTTTCCTTTCTGGATGACATGCACAGAACAGCACTAAACAGAAAACAAAGATAAGAAGAAACCCCAACAGGGAACTTACCTAAAATGTGGCTTGATAACCAGCATTGCAGAAGGGCATTTGGACTGACGCTGAATTATGGCATTCAGATTAGTGGCAAAGAAGTTCTGAGTGAATGCATCAATACATCACCTTTATGCCCCACGCCTTGCGGAAGGAGCATGTGTGTGATGTACAACACCTACAAGTACTACAGGTTTTGGTACACTGGCTGGA
The DNA here is from genome assembly GCF_019279795.1 of Protopterus annectens. NCBI lineage: Eukaryota > Metazoa > Chordata > Ceratodontiformes > Protopteridae > Protopterus > Protopterus annectens. The sequence goes on along the minus strand of NC_056732.1, from coordinate 75,439,900 downwards.
CGTTGGGTTATACTTGGCAGGAGATCCCTTAGGTTATGAATACTGCAACAGGGATATGGAAGGACATCAGATGGCCCGTCCTGGGATCTTAACTTTATGCTGGAAAAATTTAACTTGGCCTTCTTTTGAACCAGCTCATCAGGTGGACTTGAGATTCATTACATAGAGTCTGACAACATCAACAAGAGGAGTATCTGAGTTGCAAACTTTCATGGTTGGCGAACCATATCTCGTCTTCCATAGAGACTGGGTAATATTAAGAACAAATCCCTCATTTATGCCCAAAGTTATTTCAGAGATTACTTTGAATCAAACCATCAATCTCCCAGTGTTCTATTCAGATCCTCAGAACCGGGGAAAAAGGAACATGCAATGCAGCTCAGGTACTATCTTCTTAATAGAACTAAGACTTTCAGAAAAGCAGATCAGCTCTTTATTTTGTATGATGGGACAAGGAAGGGTACAACATATGTGAAAACAGACTATTTCTAGGTGGTTGTCCACAGCTATTGTTTTTTGTTTCACCAAGCATGGAAAATGCATTTCAGGAAGTATCAAGGCACGTTCTTAGAGACCTTGGCATCTATGATGGCATACTTGAAAGAAGTAAACTCTAGAAACATTCTAGAGGCAGCAGCATGGTCCTATAGAATTCTGCCTCTAGAATGCTAGAGGCTATAACATGGTCCTCTGTTCATATTTTAAAGGCATTATAAACTGGATTCCTTCTCCAAAGTCAGGACTGAATTTCTAGGACCATTCTCCAAGGGTTTCTGGATCTTCATCCTTCCTCCTCCTACCAGGCTGGATAGGCTTTGGTAATCAAGACATACAGCCAGAAGGCTACAGCAGCAGTGGGAATGATGAACACAGTACATTTATACAAGTTGCACTTACCATAGCGACAGATGTATGAATTTCAAACTGCTGAGATAGTCGCACACACCATCCACACCCCTACTTGTACATACAGTTTGCTGTGGGATGTAAAGGTTTGGTTTACTGTTATAGCTATTAGAAGTTCAGGATGAGTAAGCTCTTCTTTGTATTTTTGGGCAAGAAAGTCCTAAAGATTTCTACACTGCTGATTTCCCTCCAAGAGGCTAGCCAGTCAGTGGTCAGAGTGTAGGTGTGAGAGGGAGCCAGAGTTTTATGAAGCTGACTGGTTGTTGAATCCTAGGCAGGATAGTACACATATAGCCAAAAGGTTACTGCAGCAGTGGGAATGATGAGCATATTGAGGTACAACAAGGTTGGCCAAGATGCTTTACATTTCCATCTTACTAATTAGGAAAAAGCTTCTGTCTTACAAACAGCTATACTATAAGATGATGTGATGAAAGGTAAAGGGCTAAAGCAGCTATTAGCTAAGAAGGAAATGCAATTCAATTTAAAATTAAGCATATATAAACCTTAGGAGCTCCACCCAGAGTACAGCTACAGGATTCTAATGAAATAATTACCTTTTGCTGTTTCACTGGTTGTTGGCTAATTTATATGCTTATTTGCATTATTTATACTATACTTGTTTTGTACTTGTTCTGTAAAATACATGGAAAGCTACAGATGGGGTAATAGGCTATGTTAAATTAATGCTGATATCCAGTTAGACTTAATTCTGCTACAGTTTTGTTAATAAGTTCTTCCATTTCATACAGCCTAAATTCTATATCATGCCACAGTTTAAAAGGAGTCTCAAAGCCAAGAAAAAACAGACAGCTCTACTCCCTTAGAATCATTTTAGTAGTGAGCCCAGCTCTGTGGTTTAGAGGAAAAAGGCATGACTACAACCAAATGACTCAGTTTCATTTATCATTTCAAGTACTGCAAGAGCCAGACAAGGGAGAGTAGAACTGGCAGACTGACACTGACTTGGGTGGGATTGACAGACTGACTGTGGTTTGGTCATCCTGAACAGTGGGAGTAATGTCTTATTTCAGTCAATCACCACCAAGCAAATGGAGGCTTGCAAAACACCAAAAAGTCTAGGACTGAAGATGTGGGCTTTCGGAGCTCAAACCAGTGATGGCACATGTCATCAGTGTTTGAGTGGACATAGGATTTTTGCGGTGATACCAATGCTCACATCAGCCACCAGTGGAAGGGTTAGGAGCAAAACAGAAATGGCCTTATTGCTGGGATACCAGCAAGGGTATAATCCACCAGCATATCCGCTTGTATGATGGCCCCTCTGGTTAGTACTCACTCCTACGCTGGGATACCCACTATGGGAAAATGACTGGGCTTAAGATGGGCAGAAGTGTGACCTGATATACAGGCAAAAAGAACAATGAAAAAAATCATTTTACTAACAATCGGAAAGTAAATACAAGGGATAAAAATCAATCTACACCTGTAAAATCCCTTAGAACACAACAATAAAAAGAAGGCTACTTTCATTAGGAAAACTGAAGGATATGTCATTTTTTAATGTTTTTACCCCACTATCTGCAACCATTGGCCCTTTAGTGAAAGATCATCCCATATGTTCTCCCCTGGCGTGTGAACCAATCATGGCAGCCCATAATGCAGGCAACCATCATAATGTTCAGATTATGGCCCAAGTTGCTACTCATAGGCAGCTGACTAGCATGCTCAGTTACAAAAGAAACTGCTACACTTTGCACACCAACAAGAGATGTGCATGCTACCATAAATCCCTTAGAAGGCTACTGGTTACCATAGCTTGGGACAGCAAAACGCACATTCTTATTCATTATGTGCTGGTCTGTACCTAAGCTGGAAAATGGAAGTAAGCATACTAGTAAACCAGGATGCCCTTCCCCCATGGATGGGTAAGTCAGCACTGGCCACTCATTCCACACTCTCTAGCAGGCTCCTCTACCACTCTGACCCCTAAATGAAATAGTGCTGTCTAGATAACCATTACACACTCATCATCCTATGTCATGGAGAGGATTAAAAATGGAAGGATAATTTATCTCAAACTATGAACACATAAACAAAATGTGGGAAGTAATAAAACAAGTAAGCTGGGAAAGTCATTATAATGTCTGTAATATGGAAAACAGTTCTTTACTTCTTATTGTTACATGTCCCATCTTTAAAAATGTGAAATAAATCAGTTGTACTAAGCAAACAATTAAAAAAAATCACTGTACCATTATTTGGATGTTCAGGATCGGATATCAAGTCTTTGTTGTGCCGTAGGAAGAGTATAGTGTTCCTCAAAGTTAGTGCATGATCAAAATATCTTTGTGCTTCTCCTTCTCCTGTATTTTGAACCTAAACAAGCAAACAGAAAATGCAGTTCTGTGTGATTGTCATAACATCAGGTGTTCAAATAACAGGATCACTTTTGCAAGATATAACAAATCCACGTAAATTAAAAGCAGGGAGACATCAGTCCCCTATTCTGATCTTTTTCTGCTGTCAAATTCGTATATGAGTGCTCTGATGCTGTCACTCTTAGAAGAAGCCTAGCTATATAATGAAGTACAACTCATGCGGACTCTGTTCTTTTTTGAAGTCTTAAGAAAACACAGATACTATATCAACAAAATCCCTCAGTGAAGGCTGAAGAAGCAATGAAAGTCTAAATCAAGCTTAGATAAAGAACACAGTTAAAAAAATGCCTGATGTGAATTTAATGAACAGTAGCTAGATAACTCAGTATCAATGTTAACCAACAGTAATAAAGAAATCTACCAACACACTGTAGGTTAACCTTTGCAACATAATAAAACAAAGTAGCAACCCCCAAAAAATATACCGCTGGTACAGAACTATGTGCAAAGACCGCTAAACCCAGAACACAAACAGGACCAGAGGGATGTAGGAAGGCAGGCAGCCTGTCCTACAGTAATAACACTTTTATACAAGGTTCCTCTCACAAAAGTGTGAAATCCAATAATGTGAGACCCTACAAGTTTGAGAAACGAACTGCAATTTAGACAGAATTACAAGAATTGTTATACTTTCTGAAGCAGGAACAGGTAAGTTTTTCAAAGATTACCCCTTATATGGAAAAGGCTTTCCATCCATGTGAATCAAAGCTCACCCAAATCCTATAAGCATTTCTGCGAGGGGATGGGGGGGGGGCTTTACACTCTGCATCACATAACAGGAGGCTGTGCCCCAAAATCTTACTACTTGTGCATAGAAACTCAGAGACTGAAACACTTCAGGGTACGCAGAATGCTCCAAAAGACCACAATCTCAGAGTTGGTATATATCCTCCCATCTGCACTTACAATTTTGTTGTTTCAAGGACAGCAATTACGGTCTTCAGACTCTCATTTTTGAAACATCTCCTGTTGTGGGGAGTATATACTCATGCAAGAGCTCTATGCTTTTCATGAGCAACACTACTACAGAAGTTATACAAATATGAGGGAAAACACCAACTGGTATAACCTCAGCTCCTACAAATAGGTAGATGACATGCAACAAGCCCTTTAGGAAGGCAAGAACAAATCCATCTTTCGCTAGACTGGAATCCTCTCTGCAATGCTTGGCAAATGTGTGAATGGATGTCCAGGTAACAGATTCACAAAAAAAGTTTAGGAAGACTCATTTCTGAAGGAACAGTATAGCTTTTAACTTGGATGGAGTTGGCCCTAAACTCGCAGCAAACACCTACAAACACAGTGTCACTTGCAGAATGACTGGCAAGCTAATGGGAACATGCTCTTCTCTGTCTGATCAATCAGTATTAGTCAAATCTGTGTAATACTGTTCTCCAACTACTTTTCCATATACTGCTAGAAAAGAGCAATTAAGATCAAGCCTATTCAGTGCTTTGACATGGTTTGGATCAGGTTATATGTCAATACAGGTTTCATGGGGTTTTACAACAGTTAGGAACATTTACCCTCTGTAGATACACATTAGGCAAAATAAAAGGAAATAAATATGTTATACTAAAAATACTTATAGGTTCATAGGTTGATACTAGGGCATTTATAAGTCTAGCCAGAGTGTGTTTGGCTTTCACCACCCTTTTAGATTAGTTGACTGTGCCTCTGTATAGTAGGTCACAGAAGGTAGCCCTTTTAAGGTTAGTTTACTGTACCTCTGTCAAGCAGGGGCACAGAAGAGATCCCTGGGGTAAACTTACGATCTCCCATCCACTCGTCAAGATTTCTCTTGAAGAGGGTCAGTGAGGGGCTCTGCCTAACATGGATTGGGATTTAGAGTGAGGGGAGCCTCTGGGATATGAATCTGTCCCTCCAGCATGCCCTATTTATTTCTGTGCTGAGGTTCAAGTCCCTGGAGCATGTAGCTCTAAGGAATTTGGATTTCCTGAGGTGAAGCATGTCCATTAATTCTGGGTTGGACATGGCTTTATACGTCAGACACAGATCGCCTCTGAGTAGGCAGTACGCAACTGAGTAGAGCTGGAGTTTCTTTAGCCGAATTTCATAGGGCATCTGTTTGAGTCCCTTGATCCTCTTGGTGAGGTACTTTTGGGGTCTTTCCAGTTGCTGCAGGTGTCGGGTAAGGTACATCCCAAATGGGGCACTGTATTCAATTATGGGCCTGATAAGTGATGAGTAGAGGGGCACAATGACCTTTCTTGATCTAGATGTGAACCCTTTCGTGATAAGGTGGGCTATATAGAAGGTCTTTCTAACCACTTTGGCAACGTGACTGTCAAAGGAGAGAGTGCTATCTACTTGTGTCCCCAAGTCCCTAATTACTTATTCAGTACGTAATGGCTTACCATCTATGTGGTAATTTGTGGGCACTTTGTTTTTCCTAAAGGGGATGACTATGCACTTTTTGGCATTTAGCTTTAGGCCATGGCTCTGGCACCAGTTATCCGTCTCTGTGAGACCCTTTTGGAGGATGCTTGTGTCAGCCGGAGAGTCGATTATGGCACCCAGTTTGCAGTCATCTGCGAACTTGGTCAGCCATAGTCCACCCATGTTAGCCTGTACCTCGGAGAAATATATACCGAACAAGAGAGGTCCCAGGACTGAGCCTTGTGGGATGCCACTTATAATTGGTTTAGAGTCTGACACGGCACCTGCTATTCTGACCATGTGGGTTCTATCCCTGAGCCAGTTTGCAACCCATCTTGTGACATAGGGGTTGATATTTAAGCTGGTGAGCTTATTTATGATGCCCAAGTGGGGTATTGTGTCGAAGGCTTTTGCAAGGTCCAGGAAGGCTGTGTGGACTACCCTCCCTTCATCTATGGCTTTGGTAACTGTTTCAAAGAAGTCGACCAGGTTCAAGAGGCAAGATCTGCCCTTAACAAAGCCGAATTGGGTAGGATCCAGTGTCTGGAGGTTCCCAATGTCTTTGTTTATGATTTCCATGATGATACGCTCCATAGCTTTGCAGACCAGGCTAGTCAGGCTTATAGGGTGATAGTTTCCGGGGTCCGTTGTGGCACCACCTTTGTGGAGCAGGACCACTGTTGCTGTACGCCATTCCTTGGGTACATATCCTGTAGTAAGGCTGAGACTGAACAGTGACTTTATATGAGGGTTTAGTTCTTCTTGGAGCTCGTGTAAGATGCAGCCCGGGACACCGTCTGGTCCCACTGATGCTGTGTTTTTTTGCTTTGGAGAGGGCAGCTCTCACCTGTGCATCTGTGATCTCAGGAAGGCTACACTCTGTTGGGATAGACATCTGCTCTTTTGGGGGGGAAGGGGGGGAGAAGTCTGCACTGAACCTTTCTGCCAGGATGTTGGCAATGTCTGTGGGTTCAGTGTATTTTTTGTCATTTTGCACTAACTCAGAGCATATCTGGGAGTTGCCTCCCAGGTTCCTGACATAACTATAGAAGGCCTTGTGATTATCTTTAGTGTCTTGTGCAATTTTTCTTTCGAAGCTGGCCTTAGATGATTTTATGAGGGATCGTAGATTCTTGCTAGTACTGACCAGAGACGCCTTCCCTTTTTGGGATTTTGCTCTATCATGTAGTAGCTTTCTCCTTCTGTTGTATAGCTTATTTATGGCCAGGGTCCACCAGACAGGTCTCCTGCCTTTGGAGGAGTGAGTCTTGGTTTTATTTGGGATAGCATGCTCCATGCATTCCTGTAGGTGTCCACAGAATGCTTTTGTAAAGGATTCTGCGTTTTGGGCCATATTTTCCACTGGCCCAGGGGCTTTGAAGGATTCCACCTCGGTTTTGAGAAGTGTGAAGTTTGCTTTTGAGAAGTTCTTCACTATGGTTTCCTTGGCTGGGGGTGGGGACGGAATATGGATGTCCAGTGAGATTAGTTTATGGTCTGATCTTACCAATGAGGGGTATACCTCTGGTGTGGAACATAGAGACCCCATGTTGGTGATGACCAGATCCAATATGTTTTCCCCTCTTGTGGGAGTGGTGACCAGTTGTTCCATAGCATTTGAGTTTATAAATTCTAGGAACCGTTGGGCGAGGTGTATTTGGACTTGAGTAGTTTTCCCAATCAATGTTTGGGTAGATGAAGTCACCCAATATAATGGTGTTTGGAGAGACCTTCATATTCTCCAGTGTTCTCAGGAAAGCCGAGTGGGGTTCCTGTGTTTGGGAGGGTGGTCTGTAGCAGGCTACAAACTGAAAGGCAGCTTTGCCCACTGTTAGTTGCACATGGATGGTCTCCGATGCTTCATGCAGTGCCACTAACCTGGAGGTGTGGGTATCTTTGATAAATATGGATACTCCCCCTCCTTTTGTGGTTCGGTCCAAGTTATGGGGCCGAAAAGCATGGCATGAAGTATAACCTGTTAATGCTGGGGTGCTCTCGGGAGCCTTGAACCAGGTTTCTGTTACTGCACAGATATTGATATTCTCCATACTGAGGAGAGTCTCAAGTGCGTGCATCTTGAGGTTTAGACTTATGGCGTTGAGCAGCATTACCCTTAGTTTTTTTTTTTCTTTGTGTTGTCTATGGAGGTGGGTTTGTCTTTTGAGCCTTGCTTTTATTTTGATTTTATTTTGCCTCAAAAATGATGACCCTCTTAAATGAACTTTTCAAAACTGTAACGGTAAACATATATTACTGGGTGTTCCTTTATTTTTAGTCTCAGTGAGAGGAACCATTTTCTGCCTAGGCTTCAGGAGAAGCCCTTCGTCTTAAACACAATAATAACACATGTTGAAAGTAACTATAAGGTTTATTAGGTGCCATGCAACATAAATATCATGAAGACATGTGGAACAACATAGTTTACAAATATAGTAACTAATAAACCTAATAATATTTCAAGTGCAAGAAAAAATATAATTAAACAATATGTTAACTTAGGTCTGGCTATCTAGAGACCAGTATAAACTGTTTGTTTCCTTATATACAGATTTAGATGCTTAAAGAAAAAAAAGTAAAAGTGTAAATCATTTAGGTAAACTGAATTTGTACTGCTTACAGGAACAGAGGTCATACTTGTGTACAACAATGTGTCCAGTCCAAGCTGAAGTGTTGCTGCAAAGCTGCCCTGAAGGAGTCGGAATTAGTATCGATTCTGACTATTCCAGGACTCTGACAATGCTGTTGCACAGAAATGTGAGTCCCCATGCCATGTGTTTACAACTAGACATTTAGATAGGAATTTACTGGAAAACTTATCTGAGCAAAGAGACTCAAAGCAGACAAACACGATTTAAAACAGACTTAACAGACATACATCTCGTAGGATATTGCAGTACTGTGTGTGCTATTATTATGGGTTGAGAAAGAGAGGTGTTACACAATTCCAGCCAGCTGTTAAATCTAAGGGATATGTAGAGATAGATTCTGGGTTGGGGGACTGGAAGTGAAAAAGAAGACATGCGGAAAAGATTGTTTTTTTATCAGAAATTGTAAAGTACAGGGTGGTGAGCATGGATGACTGATAAAAGATTTGGATGAAAGAAAGTAGTGTTAAGTAGTGGTGACACCTGGTTTTATTCATACAAATACAGTAATTAAATAATACAATGCAGTTATAATTTTAATATCAGCCATAAGCTTGACAGTCAAAATTTTAACAAGATTGTGTGGTCAGTACTGCTTATTTTATAAAGGTGGCAGGCAGGACTTAATACTGGCAGCATGTGATAGCTACATACTCTAATAACAGTAAATGTGCGCGCATCTTCTTTTTTTCCGTCCTATCTTCCTTCCTCACACCTTATTAGCTACAGCTTAGTTCTGTATGGCATATTAACTGCTCATAATGTTTTGTGTGTGTGTGTGTTTTATGCTGAAATGGTCAGATCATCCTGTTCACACAAACCCACCATCCAAGTTTACAGGTATTCACACATTCTAAGATGAATTATTTCACTAGCAGTCTTTGTTCTTTCTATGACCTAGTTAATTATATGTTTTTAAGCAAAACATCTACCATATACTGATTTCATGCTAAGGCACAGACTGTGAATTCCTCTCTTTATTCTCTTGTTTTAAGTAAATATGTACTGTGATTTACTTTTCCCACTATGTGTCATGCTAGACGACTTGAACCAGTGAAGACTGTGTGATGACCCACCACTGAACCAGTAATCAAGGAGCCTCACAATCCTCACCAATGGCAACAGTGGGGGGCGTACACTGGGAGGATAACAGGTACACATTACCAGATACAGCTTTCTCCATCAAGTGCAATTTCCTTTAAGAGTCCTCAGAGACCACAGTCAGTCCGGGGCTGGTTTCTCCCTCTTTCTCCAGATCCCCAGTAAGACAGCCCACTGGCACAGCTATAGAGTTGAGATTTCAGCTGAGCGATCAAGTCAAGACCTCCAACACCCTCTCTGTCCAACCAGTGCTTCATGTCCCTACCCAAGTAGCTGACATACACACACACACACACACACACACACACACACACACACACACACACTCTTTGAGGTTTGATTTACACTAGCACAGGTTTACTTGCTATGCCCCCTTCTGACCAGACTATAAGGTAGTTATCCCTGCCACCAGCCAATTCCTAATCAGCTACTTTAAGGCCCTTAACAAAGGGTGTCCAATCTTACTATGTAATACTAATATTAATACAAATGGTAGTTGGACCATGAGCAAGGCTATTAGGAGTAGTCCACATCTCAAAACATAAATATCTCTGCAGAAATTAGCCACAATGAAAGGCTGAAACATATTTAATAATAATAAATAAAAGAACAAGACAATACTAAACATACATTTACAGTGACATCAGAGTTCAAAATCACAGGAAATATTTAAAACACTGAAAAATACCTAAACTAAGCTTTGCTATATTCCTGACTATATCGAAGAGAATTATTCTGTTTTCTAGAAACTTACTTACAGAGCAAGGCAGATGAGGTGAATGGATCCTCTAGCTGTTGTCAGGTCAAAGACAGAATACAGAATGCACCATCTCACTAAGAGACTCCTCAGATTAATATCTCAACTATTACTGTTGGGATAGCTTGCAGAATTACATCATTTCTTGTCATCTGAATCTATCCCAGGTGAAACCCCCCACTGCTGGAAGCTTGGGAGTATCTAGCATCTACCCGTGATAATGCATAGACCTCAGATCTTTGGCAGATACTGGAAGCCATAAAACAATTGCATTCCTTCATACTTTCAGAGGTAGTAATTAGTTCCCTCCAAAGACAATACAGAAATCTTCTCAGCATAGACTATGTCTCTCTGATTGCATTGAAAAATGAAAGATATCAGTCATAAACTAATTTAATTTCAGTTATTTTCTGAAGTAAACCTCCTGTATTCCAGTTTTCTCTGTTAAAATATATACATTTAAACAGTTACAAAAGTGCATGTACATTTCTGTTCTCTTCCAGCAGGGCACACTGTGGTTACATTTTAAGCACAAGCACTTTATAAAATACCTTTTTAACACACATCTGTATAGACCAGCTTGATATACATATGACATGCAGTTCTAATACAGTTGTAACACAAGCATCTTATATAAATCATGTTGATATTCACAAATGACACAATTATTTAAAAAATTCCAGAGCAGTGCTGGCAGTATCCCCATTGTCACAGACTGTTATTTTTTACCCCTAAATGAACACTGGTTGTAATGTATCATTCAAAAAGGACCTTCAAGTTTCCATGAGCCCTCCCATCTAAGTCTTTAAATATTGCTTTTATAAACAAATGGTTGCTAGAATAACAGCTTCTGCATTTTCACGCTTTATAAACTCAGAAAGTTGCTAGAACAATGGGTTTTGCATTAGCATGCATTTTCTGGAGGACGTGAAGTACAAAATTCAAACATCTATTTTATTTAGTGACTTCAATCCTCAGCAACTTGCAAGAAAAGAACATTTTATGAGGAGCACACCAAAATACAAGGCAAAAATGTGCTCACTGCAAGAACTCTGGGAAGTTTTTGAGAGGTATGGCTTCACATTAAGAATTTTTTTACCCGAGTATTTTTAAAGTGTGTCTTTTTACCACTGAAAAATAGATTATATATTCTATTCCCTGTTGCTATGCACAGGTTAGTATTAAAGCAACTGTATATATGGCATTAAAAACTTAGCTCATGACAAAGGGTACACAGTAGTCTAAAGGCTTTAGTAGCTGCACTGCAAAACGTCTGCTGGTCTGACAAAAGATAAACACATCTTCTCTGTGCACCAATGTTTTCTGCAAGTGGACCTGCACAGCATTTCTCTTTTTCTTAACTTTGTTTTCTTTTCTTCTCATTTATAAAATACCACACAATTTTCTGTAATTCAAAGAGGCACCCTGAGCTATTGTTCAGCAGAGCCTGACTGAAACACATTTTCATGTTATTGCCATGGTCTCAATCATATTACCCATATTTTGTTCAAACAGCACTTTTGATCCCCAGTGAAATCAGGACACTGGGCTAGTAGGACCAACCTGGTCAGCAAGCTATTCATAAACTTTGAGAGAAGGGATTCCAAACAAGATCTGATCTAAAGGTGCATACAATTACTGCCCTGACATAACCTGGAAAGGGCAGTATTTAAAGAGCAAACCATTAAATCTGAAGACATTACCATAAGCAGCAGCCCTAAAATTTGCATCTACTGAATCACAGCCAAATTTTGTTAATGCATGACAATCTTATCAATTGTTTGCACCAACTGTAATATTTTCCCCCCAAGATAAACATGAGCAATGTCTTGTAAAAGGGTCATCAATTTGCTTTAAGAGTTTTCCTGCTACTGCACCACATCTGGTATTTTGCATCCCCTAATTTTAAAGGAAGCTAAAGCAAAAATACATTACCAAATGCAAATGTTTGTATTGTACTTTTCTCTCCCATTTATAGTTTCATATGTGTACAGTAGGCTAATGATCACTAGGGCCCCACGCTTAGTCATGCAACCCAAATGTGACCCATACATTTGATTTATATAGGGGGTGATTTACTGACTGCCTCTGTCCATCAGAGACATAAATAACAGACCAGGGGAGGATTTCAGATTACCCTTCCATTGGTCCAAGTTGTGCTTAAATATGGATAGGGAGGAACTCTGCTTCACACGGATGGGGAGATTGTTCCAGAGAATGTGAATTCTCTGAGAAACATATCTGTCTCTCAATCATGTCCTGTTTAAGTTGCCAGCAAAATTTAGGTATTTTAATCTAGTAGTTCTGATGCTGTTTATTTGGCAGATTTCCAAAAGATTCATCAAAACAGGGTCAAGAGATGCCTTGCATTCCAGGCAAAGATCACCTCTCAGAAGTCTGCATGACACTGAGTAAAGACACAGGGCTGTGAAGTGACAAGAGTTGGACATTGTGTTTACTCCCTGTGGGTGTTCCAGTTATTGCATGTGACTAGCCAGATACACACAGAAGGGGGCATTGCATTCTATGATGGGTTGGATGAGGGCCAAGTACAGTGCTATGATGACCTGTCTGGATCTAGATGCAATGCCCTTAATTATAAACTGAGCAACATAAAAGGATATTTTTACTACCTTGGACACAAGTTGGTTGACGGCTAGGTTACTACCTCCATGAATTCCAAGATCCCCGACTAGTAAATCAATTTTTAAGGGTGTTTTATTGATAATGTAGTTACCCAGTTGGCCAACTTCACAAAAGGTACTATACTGCATTTCTCGGTACTGAGTTTTAAGCCATGCCTTTGGAACTAAGTGTTTGCTTGTGTTGGACTTTCCTGAAGGATATTCTTGTCTTGGGGAATTAAATGACTGCTCTCAGTTTGCAATCACTTCCAAACTTGGTTAGCCAGAGGGCTTTGACATTCGATTTGATATCCAAGAAGTAGGTGACAAAGAGGAGTGGGCTGTTGTCTGCACTATATTTGGTATAGTACATTACAACTGTCTTTTAGCTACCTTTGGAAAAGCAACTTCTAAAAAGATATTTATAGTGTTCCTAAATCCTACAGGAAATGCATACTTCTACTTGGCATATGGCTCTGAATCTGTTTCTTGGGAAAGAATATTATGCAGGTCCTTAAAAGAACAGAAACTGTTGATGACTGATGTCTAATTTCAACAGCACAGCTTATCTAGGGAAGGATAATTCCCTAACCTTACTTAAATACTTCTCTGTCAAGTTTAATGACTCACAAATAAATAAATAAATACATAAAAAATAAACCCTAGAAGTGCGTCGGAACGAAAGGATGCAATACAGTCTGGTCTGAACTGTTCAAGGACTTTCTATCATCCTTCAATCTAGAAGAGAGTGGAGGAGACAGTGGTCTGCTCCTCTTCTCATTGCAGTAGTTGTTGATGTGGAAAGGCAGCATTCAATCCCCATAATAGGTTCATAGGTTGGTACTAGGCTATCAGCCCTAGGGCCTATACAAGCCTAGCCATAACAATTCCCCGGCTATTTCTTCCCACATTATTTACTTTCCTGGACCCCTGTCTAGCAGGGCGACTGACGTGATCCCTGGGGTGAATTTCCTTTCTCCCATCCAATCGTCAAGGTTCCTCTTGAAGAGGTCCAAAGAGGCACTCTGCTTGACATGTATGGGCAATCTATTCCAGAGTCTGGGGAGTCTCTGGGTCAGGAACCTATCCCTCCAGCATGTTTTGTTTATTGTGATGACAAGGTTTAGATCCCTGGAGCGTGTAGCTCTGAGGGATTGGGATTTCTTTAAGTGTAGCATGTCCAACAGCTCTGGGTTTGTCATGGCCTTGTATGTTAAGCAGAGATCGCCTCTGAGTAGACGATATGCGACAGCTTATAGCTGGAGTTTTTTAAGGCGGTCAGTGTAGGGCATCTGCTTTAGGCCTGTGATTCTTTTAGTGAGGTATTTCTGAGGCCTTTCCAGTTGTTGCAGATGTCTTGAGAGGTACATACCAAATGGGGCGTTGTATTCTATAATGGGTCTAATGAGGGATGAGTACAGTGGGACAATGACCTCCTTTTTTCTGGATGAAAAGCCCTTCGTGATGAGGTGTGCCACATAGAAGGATTTCCTGACTGTTGTGGCGATGTGGTTATCGAAGGTGAGACCACTGTCCACCTGTGTCCCTAAGTCTCTTATCACACTTTCGGTGTTTAGTGCACTGCCACCTATATGGTAATTCATGGATACATGTTTTTTCCCAAAGGGGATAGCAATACATTTCTTGGCATTGTGCTTGAGCCCATGGCTCTGGCACCAAGCATCTGTTTCTGTAAGGCCCTTTTGTAGAGTATCCACATCATTTGGGGATTCAATAATAGCTCCCAGTTTGCAGTCATCTGCAAACTTTGTTAGCCAGAGTCCCTTAGTGTTGACCTGTACTCCAGAGAAGTAGATGCCAAACAAGAGCGGCCCCAGGACTGAACCCTGAGGTACTCCACTTGTCACTTGTCTGGAGCTGGATTTGGAGTCAGCTACTTTTACAGTGTGGGTTCTATCAGTAAGCCATTTAGCAACCCATTGGGTGACATAGGGATTAATGCCCAACTTAGTAAGTTTATCTATGATTCCAGAGTGGGGAATGGTGTCAAAGGCCTTGGCAAGGTCTAGATAGGCTGTGTGGACCACCTTACCCTTGTCCATCGCTCTGGAGACTGATTCAGAGAAGTCAATCAGGTTCAGGAGACAAGATCGGCCCTTCACAAACCCAAACTGGGTGGGGTCCAGTGTTTGAAGGTTGCCAATGTCTTTGTTTATAAGTTCCATGATAATACGCTCCATGGCCTTGCAGATGAGGCTTGTCAGACTAATGGGACGGTAGTTTCCGGGATCCAAGGTGGATCCCCCCTTGTGGATTGGGATAACTGTAGCTCTGCGCCACTCAGTGGGCAAGAAACCTGAGGTGAGGCTATGATTAAACATGACACTTAGGTGAGGTGCCAGTTCATATTGTAGTCCATGTAGTACACAGCCCGGGATGTCATCCGGTCCCATGGATGCTGTATTCTTGGCTTTAGAGAGTGCGTTTTGTACCTGTGTGGCCGTTATTACTGGAATTTGGCAATCTTCCAGTATTGAGATGGGCCATTTAGGGGGTGAGAAGGGGGTGAAGTTGGCACTGAATCAATCTGCCAGGATATTGGCAATATCCTTCGCATCAGTATATTTAATGCCATTCTGTTTTAGCTCAGAGCAGATCTGAGCATTGCCATTTAGATTCTTGACATAGTTATAGAATGCTTTGTGGTTGTCTTTGGAATCTTTGGCAATTTTATTTTCGTAACTAGCTTTGGAGGATTTTATGAGGCATCTCAGTTTCTTACTGAGGCTAGTAAGGGAGTTTTTTGCATCCTGGGATTTTCCTCTTTTCTGCAAAAGTTTCTTCCTTTTATTGTAAAGTTTGTTTATGGCAGGGGACCACCAGATTGGCTTCCTTTTTTGGATGAGAGCATTTTGGTTCTATTTGGGATGGCACGATTCATGCATGAGTGGATGTGCTCGTACAGTGCCTTAGTGTAGGATTCAGCAGTTGAACTTTCAGTTCCCGTCTGCATGGGTGTCATGAAGTTTGTCACTTCTGACTTGAGTAGCATGAAGTTGGCTTTGGAGAAGTTTTTTATGGTGGTTTCTTTACTGGGGGGTGGGATGTGGATGTTAAGGGTGATTAGCTTATGGTCAGACCTGACTAACGAGGGGGTGACCATAGGTATGGAGCATTGATTTCCCATGTTGGTAATGACCAGGTCTAGGATATTGGAGCCCCTGGTGGGACTATGGATTAGTCTAATTATATCTGAGAAATGGGTGTCTTGGCTACAAAGCATTCACTCACTCCAAATATAAGTATGTATAGGAATGTGGCTTGCCTCTGATGTCTGGTCCCCAAATGTTCTAACTAAAACAGCTAGAAAGATACCCATTAAAAGGGTTGCTGAAAACAAGGAAGCTTCTGCAAGCAAAGTAGACAGGAAGTTCACGATCTTGCATTACACTACCTAGGAACTCATATCCATGGCTGAAGACTTTTCTTTTTTTTTTTTTTTTACTTTTCTCAGTATGACTGGATCTTTTCTCAGTATGACTGGATCCATGTTCAGGTATTCAGGTATCAGTAAATACCATTTCTAACACTCCTGATGAAGCAGTGATGTGCTGGACAGAAAAGAGAAATGTCCATGGTTATCAGCCTGAGATATGGTAGAAAAAATCCTAACATTAGCAGTTTGCAATGCAACATCAAAGGCCTTACTTGATATAACAGACTCAACTTCCCTGGAAAATGCCTGCCTGGCTTTCTGCCTTGCCATACAACCAATGAAAGCTCCATTGCTTCTAATTTTATAAATGGAGGCTTTATATGTTTCCCATTTTCTTTTACTCATTTTATTTCTCTGTATGCTTAATTTTACTAACAGAAGAAACAATGCTTTAAAATGTCTAAAAAGTTTGCTCTACGGATAATAAGGACTTTTATAACAATAATGTTAAACGAGTATGGGAACACATAACAGCTGATTGTGACAGATGGAAGAATTTAAAACTACCGGTATTAGCAAAAGTATCAATAGTGAAAATGAATATACTACCACGAATGTTATACATATTTAGGTCTGCCCAATTATCAATTTCAAAAACAGTTTTTAAACAAATGCATAAAGATCTAGCTAAATTTATCTGGAACCCAAAAAGAACTAGAATATCTTATGAGAAATTAATGACCCCTAAAACAAGAGGGGGACTTGAGCTACCAAACTTTGAAGCATATTATTTGATTGTAAACACTAATCAAATTTTAAGAATTGCTAATTATGATGTAACTAATACAAAATGGATACCAACTTGGGTGGTCTTGAATCATAAGCATATTTTGGATAGGAAAATAAATCCTAAAGCATTACCCTTTATGGACAAAATTAGTCTGATAAAATATGGGGTCATGGACCACATAATAACCTGTGTCTCATCTTTGCAAACTTTATTTCAGTCCGTAGATTTATTGCAATATATGATGGTTCTTCAACCTTTCCACAGGAATCCTAATTTTAAACTAAATAATCAGCTGATCGATCTCAGCAAATTTCCATTAATAGTTAATCTGACTCTATTTGATGTTTTTAATAAACTTGACTTATCGGATTTACAAATTAGACAGGAAATGAATCTACCTAGAAGTTACATTGTTATAATGAGACAAGTTAAAGAACTTGCCTTGAGCTATTTTAGGAACTTTAAACCTGCAGCGGGATTTGTGGATAAGTGCTCTGAATTGTGGCAAGCTATCCAACAAGACACTAAATTTATAGCAACTGCATACAAATTAATTAAGGATTTGAAATTTCAGGACAAAATTTTGCTTTCAGAGTATTGGGTAAACAAAGTAACAGTAACAGACAATCAGATATTAAAAGCAATTGATATAACTACGAAATCAGTTTCTTTTCAAAAACTGATGTACACGCAATTGATGATTTGGAACAATGCATATTACACACATCTTAGATTACATAAATTTAACCCTAGGAATTCTCCAATTTGTCCATACTGTGCAGATCAAACAGCGGACCTTCTTCATATGTTCTGGAGTTGTAAATGCATATATAAACTTTGGAACTCTCTTAAAGTACAACTGCAAAAGATGGGTTATCAAAGTTCTACACTGTCATGGGAATTTATGATTCTACACATTCCTCCAAGAGAGCTTTCCAGATCGCAAACTATTATTTGTATGAATATTTTTTTGCTGATGAAACTCTATATAGCCACAAATTGGCTAGAACCACATAAGACATCATGGAATAATTTTAAGCTTGTGGCTATAAAACATATACTAGCACATAAATTATTTCTGAAACAAACTAACAAAAATATTAATAACCCGAAAATATGGGAAAAGGTCTTCAATATTATATTAGCATGATACTGATTTTAGGAATATATTAAATATAGGAAGCATTTCATGTAGATATTGTATAAATGGTTTGTAGTAGTTATAGTGTATTGTGTGTGTGATGTTTATTGTATTTTTGTAATGTTTTTGGAAAATATATTTCAATAAAAATTTATTATGGAAAAAAAATGTCTAAATAGTTTGGTTTTCTGGCTAAACTTTCTTAATAAATTCAGAACAATGTTCAAGTTTAATCAAAGTTATGATTCTCTGCCAGACAAAAAGACATTTTTTGGAAGACTGTGACAACCATGAGATCACTCAGTAATTTTATCTTGAGACATCATTAGCAAAAGTGCTCAACCATAAAACACCAATCATAGGTCATAGACTCACGGGCCACTAGCAGCTATTAAAGTCTGTAGTCAACTGCTGTACAGTTTGATTTTTTCCCTTTGTAAAATTAAGCTAATTAGCATTTAAAAAAAGTCCAATGATCAGGACATCTAAATGAAAATGGTAACTGATTCTACACCATGGCACCTCACCTATGATGTCCAAAATTTTAATATGTGATTTGGGGCATTAACTTTTAGCAGAAAGAAGCTGTTTCTAGTGCTTATGTCATGAATTACGGTTTGCAATCAACACTTCATTAGATGAACCTCGAAAATCATTACTAAGCAGACCACTAGATAATGCTGGGGTACTTGAATTGTCTAAAATCCATAAACATTCTTGTGAAAACTTGTTGAACACATTGTAATTTTCTTAGACTGGAAGCAGTGTACAAGCAGAATGACGCATTTTACTCTGATTGACCTTATAGAAGCGCAAATAGAGTAATATAGACTTTTGCAGATCTCAAACAAACAGTAAGACTTATGAGATACAAAATGTAATATGCCTTAATCTCACAGAACAAGACAAAGAAGAGCAATTGCAAGGTGCTAAAGAGAAAATGAAGCAGTATTTGGATATGTATGACTTTAGAAAGAATACTGTTATGCAACTATTTTTGCTAACAACTCCAGGGCACAAACACATTTAGCACTACTAAGACAACAAAAAGTAGAAAGGATTGTCTCCAAGCTTAGGGAGCTTATGACAAGAAAAATGACCATAGATTCTGGTATTATAAATATATTGGAAATGTTATGAAAATATGTACAAAGCAAATTTATGGAAGATTTAAATTACATCAAGGTTAGATGAAGATGAGGCTCAACAACTAATAGTTAAGATAGGAGGAGAAGAGATAAATACTGTGATGTATAATCAATTGGCAATGAGGTCTCCAGGAACAGATGGTATTCCTGTGGAGTTAGGAGGGAAGAAAGTGATAAAGATCTACAAGATTTTGTTTAGTGATATCTAAAAAGGAGGGAAGCACCAGTATTTTGGAAGAAAGCTGTAGTGGCTGTATTACCTAAACAGGGTAAAGACCCATCACAGTCAGCTTCATCCAGGATCCATTTTATTTTTAAACTATGATTATAAAGTTTTTATTTCTACATTAGTTAAAAGAATGGTAAAGGTGTTGCTGCAACTGATAGATATGGATCAATGTGGTTTTGTGGAGGGGGAGGCAAACATTTGACAACATTAACAGGACAATTATAATCCAAAGGAAAGCAGAATGTAATAAAATAATACTGTTGGTGGGGCTTGATCCAGAGAAAGCATTCAATAGGGTAATCTGGGATTTTATGAGTAGGGCAATAGAAGCATTTGCAATCCCTGCTACAATAATAAGGTTAATTAGAAGAAGATGAAGGATTGGAAGCAAGAATTAAAATGGGAGCGTTCCTCTCCTATAAGTTGGGTTTAAACACACATACCTGGCAGGGATGTCTCTTTCCTCTTATTTCTTTATTTTTAGAGCCACTGAAAAAGAAAATAAGAGACTCAGAAAGTCAAAGATATAGTGGGTATGGTAATCAAGAAAGTTGGCTTTATCTGATGAGTGTGAAATACTTAGGAGTATGTTCCTACATCGAGACTGCCCTGAACCACTCAGACACTTTAATACAAGAAGTAATAGAGAGGAGACGTGACAACGTCTATAAACCCTTACTACCTGTAAAGAACATCTTGAGTTCACAAAATTTGGGTAGCAGGATCGAGGATGATTCCACAAATATCCCCGAATCTGCTAGCCAAGATGTGATTCAAACTAAGACTAAAAACACAACAAACTTTATAACTACCTTTAGTAAAGGTAGTCATGTATGTGTAGACATTCTAGAGAAAAATTGGGAACTGTTCAAAATGTACCCCCTTGTCTTTGAAAAATTGGGTGAAAGCCCAAGAGAGGTTTTCAGGAAAGGGAAGAACCTTAAAACATCCTTGGAAAGTTACAATACACCCCTAGTACATAATCCAGGGATGTTAAAGTGTTACAACTGTACTTTTTGTAGACATGTGCAGGAAACAAATTGTTTTCATATTAATGGTAGGTCTTATAAATTGAAATATAGATTTAATTGTAATTCCACCTTTGTCATTTACCTAGCTAAATGTACATTCTGTCCGGTCTTCTACATAGGAAAAACAGAAAGAAGACTTAGGGACAGAATGTATGAACACTTATATGCCATAAAGAAATGCAAAAGTACAGTTTTGTACCTACCATAAATGTAGATGTCCGATAGGTATGTATCTGCAGTCATAACATATGGGTTGTCCTGCCTCAGGCAGCCCCTCGGTCGGCCAGATTCCAAAGTCTGGGTCTGGCCTCGGCTGATGTCACACTTCACCCGACGTCATAGCTCCTGGTGTATAAAGGCATCAGCTGACGCCATTTTCCTCAGTGTTTCTTGCCCCAGATGCCAGGTGCCCTCTAGGAAGGCTAAATTTGTATAAAAGTAGAAAATTCCAAACAGTAGAAATCAAAAAGTATATATACATATATACATACAAACAAATACACCATAATAGATTCCCCCAGCTAGCTAAGAGAGGGGTAAGTACCCTAGGAATACCACAGAGGGGAAGGAGGGTGGGTAATCCTGACTGCAGATGCATACCTATCGGACATCTACATTTATGGTAGGTACAAAACTGTACTATGTCCTTCAAGAATGCATCTGCAGTCATAACATATGGGTAGAATACCATAGCCAAACTGGGGGAGGAGGCACTAAGATAATGATGGTGTAGTTAAGATCCCTAGTAAAACTGCAGTTGCAAAACCTGCTCGGGATCTGGAGTATAAAGGAAGATTGTAATGCTTGGCAAATGTATGCACGGAGCTCCAAGTAGCAGCTTCTAAAATGTCTTTGGTAGCCACTCCTCGTAGGAAAGCTGTAGTGGTGGCTGTAGCTCTTGTGGAGTGAGGCCTGATATTTTCAGGAGTTGTCTTTCCATGAAATGAGTAGCAGAATCGAATGCAATTTCCTATCCATTTTGAGATTGTCTGTTTTGAAATTGCTTTTCCTTGCACTCCTGTTGCATATGCTACCAGAAGCTTGTCAGTTTTTCTGCTGGCCTTAGTTCTGTCCAGATAGTAGCGCAGTTGTCTGTGTACATCCAAGGTGTGTAGTAGTTTTTCCCTCTGTTCTGTGGGTTAGGGAAGAATGTAGGTAAATGAATAGCTTGGTTCAAGGATACCCTGGATACCACCTTTGGCATAAAAGTAGGATTGGTTCTCAGAGTCACTCTATCCTGGTGAAAGATAAGGAAAGGCTGCACTGCCATTAATACCTGTAACTCGGATACCCTTCTTGCTGAAGTGATTGCTAGCAGGAAGGCAGTTTTCCAAGATAAGAACTGTAAGTCTGCTGTTGCTGCTGGTTCAAAAGGGGGAAGAGTCAATTTTTCTAGCACAAAATTGAGATCCCATGCAGGCAGAGGTGGTTTCCTTGGAGGTTTTACATTTCTGATCCCTCTCAAAAATTGTCTGAGGAGAGGATGAGAGAAGACAGGAGGATCCATGTTGTACTCTGCTGAAATTGCTGATGCATGAATCTTAATGGAAGAATAGGACAGGCCATTGTGGAACAGTTCTGCTAAGTATTCTAGGATGTGTGCTAGGTTTGCCAGTGTGACATTTGTTCCCTTTGCTGCACTCCAAATGAGGAATCTCTTCCATTTGGCTGAATATGTTTTCCTTGTGGAGGGTCTGCGAGCCTCCAGGATAATGTCCTTAACCCTCTGAGATAAAACAGGTTGGTGTTTTTGTTTTATGCAATTTTCCAAGCAGTTAGCTGCAGTGTTTTTAAGTTTGGATGCAGGGTCTTGTAGTTGTTCTGCGTTAGAAGTAAAGGACATAGAGGTAGAGGCCATGAGTTCGTCCGAGACATGCTTCTCAGTAGCGGGTACCAATGCTGCCTTGGCCAGTCTGGAGCTATCAGAATTACCTTTGGCTGTTCCTCTCTGATCTTCAGTAGAACTTTGTACATCAATGGGAGAGGTGGAAAGGCATATACTGTCAGGGCCTTCCAGCTGAAAGAAAGGGAGTCCACCCTCCAGGCTTGTGGGTGGTATACTCTTGAGCAGAATTTCTTCAGTTGGTGGTTGAGTGGAGGCGAACAGGTCTATCTCTGGCATTCCCCATTTCTTTGTTATGGTTTTGAAGATGTCTGGATGCAGCATCCATTCGTGAGCATCCGTGGTAGTTCTGCTTAAGCTGTCTGCTAGTGAATTCTCTTTTCCTGGTACGAATCTGGCCTGCAGTTGGATGTTGAGATTCAGGCCTAAGTTCCACAGGTCCATTGCCATCCGGCATAGAGGGTATGAATGTGTGCCTCCCTGTTTGTTGATGTACCACATGACTGTGGTATTGTCCGTCCTTATCAGCAGGTGTCCTTGCTGGAGGAATGATTTGAATGCCTCGATTGAATGCTTCACTGCCAGCATCTCCTTTAGATTTATGTGTAGATTCAGCTGGTCTTGGGACCATAGGCCTTGGATACACTTGTCTTCCATGTGTGCCCCCCAGCCTAGGTCTGAGGCGTCCGTGGTGATGGTCTGCCTTGGATGTGGTTTGCGGAAAGGCAATCCTCTGTTGATCTGGCAGGCTTGAGCCCACCACAGGAATTCTTTTTTCAGGCATGGAATGATTGGTATCAGGGCTTCTAGACTGTGTCTGTGTTGAGACCATACATTCCTTAGGTACCATTGTAATTTTCTCATATGCAGCCTGGCATGTGGGATCAAGATTATGCAGGATGCCATGTAACCCAGGGCCTGCAGGACTTTCCTTGCAGTAAGCTGAGTTTGTCTTGTTAATGCCATGAAGTAGACTGGTAGTTGCTTTTGTTTTTCTTCTGTGAGAAAAGCCATCTGAGTTATTGTGTCCAGTTCTGCACCCAAAAATGTTATCCTTTGGGATGGCACTAGGCTTGACTTTTGTATACTGACTGTGTATCCCAAGGCTTGCAGCAGTTGTATGACATAGGCCAAATCCTTTATTATTTTTGTCTTGTTGTCCGCTTGTATTAGGCAGTCGTCCAGGTATGGGTAGATTTGAATTCCGTGAAGCCTGCAATGAGCAATTACTGATGCCAGGCATTTCGTGAATACTCTGGGCGCAGTAGATAAGCCAAAGGGCAATGCTGAGAATTGATAATGCTCTGATCCTGCAAGAAATCTGAGGTGTCTTCTGCAATCTGGTCGTATAGGGACGTGCAGGTATGCCTCCTTGAGATCTAGAGTCACCAGCCAAGACTCCTTGCCCAACATGGGAAGAAGTTGCTGTAGGGTCAGCATCTTGAATTTTGGAACAATGAGATATGTGTTCAGTGCGGACAAGTCGAGAATAGGCCTCCATTGATTTTCTTTTCTTGGGACAAGGAATAGTCTGGAGTAAAATCCTTGGCCTTGCTCCATAGATGGTACCTTTTCTATTGCTCTCATCCTTAGTAAGCTGATGATTTGTTTTAGAGCCTCTGATTTCTGGCTTGGTGGAAGGTTTGGCATTCCTCTCTTTTTTGGTAGAGTGTGGAAGTGAAACCTGTAGCCTTTGTCTATTGTTTGCAAAGTCCATTTGTCTCCTGTAATGCAATGCCAGTTTTTTGAAAATAAAGCTAGCTTTCCGCCCAAGGGTGCTTCCAGTTGTTCCCTGGTAGGCGGAATCAGAGCCAAGTCATTGTGTCTGTCCTGTGGAAGTGGTTGCAGTCGCAGCTGTGGCGGCACTTCTCTGGTTGGCAGGTTGCCACTGACGACCCCTGTAGGCACCCCTTGATTGACCTCTGCCTCTTGGGCGCCTATTTCTGCCTCTCTGTGCTCTGGAGGTGTCTGGAAAGGACCAATTCTTTGAAGGCCAATTTCTGCTGAACCTCGGAGGTTGGACCTGCAGAAAATCCTTGACTGTTTGGACAGATTTTGCTTTTTCTTCCACTTTCTTTAGAACCTCCTGTGCAGGGGAGCCAAATAAACGTTTCTCCATAGGGGCGTCTAGGAGTTTAGACTTAACAAGGTCTGGCAAGGATTGTTCTTTTAGCCAGGCATGCCTTCGAATCACTGCTCCAGTCATAGCTGATCTAAATGAAGCCTCCAGTGCATCACAGCCACATTTTAAGAAATGATTACTGACCTGCTGAGAGTTGTGTACCAAATCCTGAAGGGACTTATGGTCTAAAGGTTCAGGAGAGGACAGCTTTTTATTCGGCTGATCTAACAAAAATTCCTGGTACTGTATCATGTGAAATTGACGGTTTAAAGCCCTGGCAGAAAGAGTAGCAGATGTATAAACCTTTTTACCCCATCTCTCTAATGCTCTTGATTCTCTTTCAGAGGGTAGGGGGGTTTTGGCAGAGGCAGCTGCAACACCTTTAGGGCCCTGAGAAATGGTTTCTGGGTCTGCAGCATGGGCCTTATACAAGTGGAAGTGAGAATCCGGGACCCTGTAGTATCCATCAGGTTTGGCAGGGGCCGGGGGAAGAGAATCAGGGGCAGTATTGGTATCATTGTATGCATCATCAACAACTGATAGTACAGGTGGTATGGCTAAAGGCCTATGCTGTGGTAAGTGTAAAAAAGTCCTTAGCCTTTTCCTAGAATCAGAGAAATCCTGACCCTGCCATTGGAAGTGTTCCCTCATTGAGTGTAGAGTTTCCCCAAATGAAAATTCTTCTGGAGGGGAGGCAGAAGGAATGGAGTCTTCTGCATCAGAATCCTCATAAGGTGAGTATGGTCCCTCCTGATGGTCAGATAAATCTGAACCATCCGAGGAATAGTCAGAGGAGAGAGGTTCAGGGGGTTCAGTCCTAGGCCTCTTTTCAGGAGGGGGTTGTGAGGCCCTGTCTGGGTGAGGATGGGATCCCCTGATCAGAGAAATAAGGTCCTCAGCAAGGCTGAGAATCTGAGAACTTGAGGTAGGTCTGTGAGAGGGAGCTTTTGTAGGTAAGGCCTTGGAAAGTTTAGCTGCTTTAGCCCTGGAGAAGGCCTTGATAGACATAGAAGCAGGGGGTCTAGCTGCCCCACGTGCAGGAGTAGAGATGTCCAACGGAATGGTGTCGGACATGTGCCTGCTTCTTCAGTAGGAATTTCTGTAGCCGACTCAGCCGGGGCCAGTGTGGCCTCGGTTGTCGGAGGCATGCTTTTGGCCGAAGGGAGAACCGAGGTCTTGGTTTCAGCCGAAACCGAGACACTCGCAGTAGGCCTAACCGTGGTTTCAGCCGAAACCGCGGGCCGCGAGTGTCGGTCCTTTTCCTTGCGTTTTTTAGTTTTTTATGCAAAAGCGGAGCCAAAAAACTCTTCAGCAAACTCCGACCAACGTCTAAGTGTCCGTTGGTTGAAGGAAGCACAGGCTAAACAAGCTGATACGTCGTGGTCTGGGCCTAAGCAAGGAAGGCAGTAAGAGTGGAAATCCTTATGAGGTATTTGTTTCCCACAAGTTAAACAATTATTTACTTTGTCTGACATCGACTGAGGCAAGAAAGAGTCCCCAACGGGGTACTTAGCTTTTTTAGAAGTCTTCGGTAGCTGAAATTTCTGGATCTGACCGACCGGCACTTGTGAACAGCTTCTGCTTCGGGCACCGCGTGGCAAGAAAGACTGAGGAAAATGGCGTCGGCTGATGCCTTTATACACCAGGAGCTATGACGTCGGGTGAAGTGCGACATCAGCCGAGGCCAGACCCAGACTTTGGAATCCGGCCGACCGAGGGGCTGCCTGAGGCAGGACAACCCATATGTTATGACTGCAGATGCATCCTTGAAGGACATCATGAAAATGCTCTAGCTAAACACATTTCTGTTTATAATAATCACAATTCCAATTTTGTGGCTATCGACCAAGTTAACATTGATTGTAGAGGAGGACCGAGACCGCTTAAGCTTGAAGAATTAGAATTGGTATGGCAAGTGAGGTTAAATGCTTATAGTCACCCTGGACAAAACGATTCTTGTTCTATCAGTAGTGTATTAAAATTGAATAGTCTTAAGAGGTGACTTGGTTTTATACACTTGCATTAGATTAGCTTTTGTTAATGGGCTCAAATTAATGATTATTTAATGTACTAAAGTTGAATTACCCAGATTATTAATTTCATTTTTTGTTTAAAACTCTTGGGTAACATGAGCATTAGAGTATTGCATCATTTGTTTCTTGTCTTATTTTCTACTATTTTTATGTCTTGAGAAGAATTAGTTACTGTAATTTTAAATAGAATGAATGGGATGTTCATTTGGTCATATGACAACGAAATTTAATTACCTAGCTTTTATATACAAGGACACTTTTAATTGATTTTACTTGTTTCTGAGGAAGTCAGCTGATTTAGCTGACGAAAAGCGCTTTAAAGAATAAACGTGCTATTTGGACTGCCTGGTTGCCTCCGAATCTGTTATTTGTTTTTTTCTGTTTTAAAGAAAATAAGAGACTCAGAAAGTCAAGGATATAGTGTGTATGATAATCAAGAAAGTTGGCTTTATCTACAGATAAAATTATTTTGTGCTTGCTAATTCCATAAATGACATTCTGGTGTTGTGGAACATTTTCAAACAGTTTCAAGTATTTTTAGGATATAAAAATTAATGAAGGTAAAAACAAAGGCCATATCTTACTGGAATTCAGAGACACTACAGCTTGATCAGCTAGATGATTCCAGTAAGAAATCTGCACCAGCTCCATCCCAAAACCTTATTCTCAATGAAAAGGAGAGCAGTATACTTAACAGATTTGGGCAAAAATTAACACCTCCGTTACCATGTCATTCAGAGCTTTAAAGTGCTGGACACACATGTTAACATTTCAGCAATCCCTGTTCAAGAGGATGAGGGTTAAGGCAGGGAGGATCTCCAATAAGAATCTGAAACAGCAGATGCTTGAATTATGTGATACCGTGGCTCTTTAACTCTGTAAAAGCAGTCAGGTTTCCTAGTAGCAGGAAGGAGGGAATCTATCTCCACAGAGGCATTGTAAACACATGCTCCACAGCATCCATAACTGGAGGAACAGCTACTGCCACAGGGTCAGGCAGGGGCAAGAAAGCTTTAGAAATCTGAACTGGGCCTTTGAGTATTCCTTTGCCAACCACAGAAACTCCTCCTTCACCTTATGAAGGGTATCCTTGAAAGTGAAATCTATAACGGAGATGCAGAGGGCAGGTTGTCCTCTATGTCAGGCTCACACTGTGCAACCTACAATGCCTAGTTCATCTGCTTCAGAATCAGGGTTATCTAAATCTTCCATAGCAAGTTGCATCTTGTTATTTTACAAAGGGGCCCCAGATACCTTGGGGAATTCCAGTGTTGGCTGCTTTGACTTCAAAAAGGACTGGAAAGCCTGCACCAGCTACAGCAGTTACTGGGAAGAAGCCTGGTAAATGAAATGGACTAAGGCACTGCCTGACCTTGGCTAAGGTACACTCCCTGGAATGGTTTTGGAATTCAATACCTTGTGCCTCATAGCATCAAACAAAACTGTCTTCAAGGCCTTGGGCTATGGGCAGTTGATCAAGACCTCATTGTAGTCTTTGGGAGCTTCTTTGTGAATTAATAATATGGGTATACTACCCTCTCCCTTGGTAATCAGCACATAAGCTTCCAACACTGAGGCCATCTCAGTACTGGCAGGTGCAGTAGACTTCTTGGCCCAAGCGGACATGTGAAAAGCTGATTGTTTGGCAGCCTGCAGAGCGTTTGTACCAGAGGACTCGCCAGAGATGGTCTCCAAAGAGGGGTGCTGTGAAAACACCTTAGTGCACCCAGAATCAGTGGACTTAGGAAACCTGATACATTCAACTGGACATCCTTGGTCTTTAGATGTTTCTCCTCATGCTTCTTTTGGAGTCATTCCCTAAGAACTGGGCTGACACTAAAGCAGCTTGGAACAAGGTGCATGTCCTTTTTTCCCTGTGAATCTGTGAAAGAATGTGCTCTCTTTCAAAATGTTCTCTTGATAAAGCTAGCATAATGCAGACAGATGCCCATGCCAGGATCTAGCCTGAGGCAGAACAAAGAGATTGTTTACAACATACAATGCAACAGTTAACTTTAACAGCAGATTCAGAATCAGAATCACTATCAGACATTTAGTAGAATATTATGCAAAAAGGGCACAAGAAAATACCCTATGAGGTATTTACCTGGAGGCAGATGAACCAATGGAATGACAACACTGGTACCACTCACACCTAGAGATACAGCATGGCAAGAAAGATCTAAAGATGATGTTGGCCAGTGCCCCTTTTATACTATACACATCCTCGCATGGCAATGACAGGGAGATGGATGAAGCCTTTTGAGGAAGGTAGAGCTCTGGAATCCAGTGAACTGGTTGGGCTGCCTGCAGGCAGGATATCCCAACAATTAAGGACTGCAACAGTGAATAGTATGATGAACACCTTCTGTTATGTTGAGCACTTCAGACAACTGACAATCCTTACTTGGGCATGGATCAGTTCAACAGTAAAGCATGTCATCTTGACAGCATCCCAACCACTAAAATACATACCTAGCAGAGGAACAGTTAAAGGACCCCTGCTTCACAGCTGAGACAAACCCTGTCTTATACCTAGGATGAGCTTCATGCATATAATACTGTGTGAAAATCTAGACAGTAGTCCACTTTTCTGCCTCCACAATATCATAAACGGAAACATTTCTGAAGTATGCTGTTCTGGCAGCAGCTGTTCTAGAAGACCGAGCACTAAAAGGGACCTGCAGAATTTTTCTTTAACTGTCACAATACCAGGCAATACGATGAGATGGCCCTGTAGATAAATCTGTTTTGGCTACTGGCAGGAATTTACTTCTTTGCTTGAAAGCCACAACAATCGATTTGTTTTCCTTAAAGAACGTGTCCCTTTTAGATTGTATCTCAACTGTCCATGAACGGTGAAATCCAAGCTAACAGATGTTCTCCAGTATCCTGGCTGTCTCCTTGAACTGAATGGTTTGAGGAGTCAGTTGAAGCCAGTTTTTGCAAGAACAGTTAACCTTTAAGAATACATTTTCATTGCGGAATACCATATATGGACAATACTATATATGGACATTTGCACATTAATGTCAGTAACTCACAAATCCTGGCAGTTGCTGGTTAATGGTAGACAAATGACTTCTATGTGAGGAATATTCAACAACACTGGCAAAAAGAAAACCTACAACTGTAAAATGTAAGGCAAAAAAACACACACAAAAGGAAGCAGATCATCAGGACTGCACTAAATGAAAAATATTTTTTGTTTTACTGAAAAAGCTTTTTTGAGACTAATGGCTTCTTAGTTGCTTTTACAAATCCTCAGAAAACAAGTGACTGTTATATGCTAACTGTAAATCCTCCTGGCTGAGTTTTAAGGACTGTACAGTAAGATGAAAAACCTTGCCTTTTAAAAGGTCAAGAAAAATACACTTGCCACTTCAGTAGATGTTCAAACGATCAGTGCTGCAGTAACCTCGGCTATAGAGATTATATCCTGTATAAGTTATAACAACCTGCAAGCTTCCAAAGCTTCAGGACACCTTCCATAAACCCAAATCATTAGTCTCCTCAAGCTGAGCTAACTAAAAGTCAGGTATGGGTGCTAAGTCCTTCAAAGCTTTCAAGCCAAAAAGAAAAAAAGTACATGTCCGCACCCTGGCAAAAATTATATAAAAAATAAGTGGGTGGACAGAGGGAGTGGCTACTGTAGTCGTGTTCATTTGAACATCTACTGATATGGTAAGTTTGCTTACACATCTGTACTGTGTTCATTGTTATGATCACTGCTGCAGTTTCCAAAGCTATATGGACAGATTATCACAGATTAGAAAGACTGAGAGGAGGAAGGATGAGGGGTCCAGGAGCCCTTGGAGAATGGTCCTAGCAAAGTTTGTCCTAGACTTGGAGAAGGGATGTAGCTTATACTGCTTTATAAAATGTGCATGGATGACCAAGTTGCTGCCTCTAGAATCCTTCTAGAATACAAATCTTTCCAAAAAGCCATAGATGATGCCACTGCCCTGGTACAGTAAGCCTTGAAACTGCCTGGAATAAGGTTGTTGTGGTGCAAATAACAAAAAATAATAGCCTGAGATAACTATTTGTAAATGGTCTGTTTTGACACGTTGTCCTCTTTTTCTTATCTCCATAAGAAATGAACAACTGATCAGAAGTTCTGAAAAATTTTGTTCGGTCAATATAGAACCAAAGTTATCTGTGAATATCCAAGGTAACAAATATCCTTTCTCCCTCCTTTTTAGGTTCTAGAAAGAAGACAGGAAAATGGATAGTTCAGAGTAAACTCCTATAACAATAAGGCATAATGAAAAGATTAATTTTCAAAGACACCCTATCTTTGTAGAAAATGAGATAATACTGACCCACCATAAGAGCTTGCAACTCAGATTCTCCTGTTACAGAGGTCAGAGCAATAAGTAAGACTTCTACATGTCAAGAACCTCAAGTCAGTCTGTTGAGCTTGTTCAAATGAAACAGGAGTAAGTTAAAAAATGCAAAATTAGGATCCTAAGCAGAAGCCACTATTTTTCTGGAAGGCTTCTTATGCAGAACCTCTTTCAAAAACATTTTTATATGACACTGCATTGAAACAGGGAGGATCCATTAGCAGACATGCTGAAATGGCCGACAAATGAACCTTGGCTGAAAAGTAAGAACAGGCCAAAGGATATTAACTCTCACAAATACTGTAAAAACAGAGAAATACTAGCCCTGAATGGATGCTGGTTCTTTTGTTGGCACCAACTAGAAAACCTTTTCCATTTGCCAATGCACAATTTTTCCCTGTATTTCTTGTCTCCATTAATACCTATTGCATGCCCTCAAAAAAATGTGCTTAAAAGGTATTAAACCCTATCATCCAGCAGTCAGTTGCAGTTGTATGGGTCTGGGTGTATCAAACATACCTAAGCTTGTGTGAGCAAATCTGGTCTGTGAGGATGCTTGTGGTAACTGCCCCTGGTCATTTCTAAAAGACGGGAGAAAGAATAGTTGTATAAACTCTTACCATAACCATAGATGTCCTTGTCTTCTATATGCTGCAGTATTCATAACGTAAGTGAGCCTGCCTCTGGCTGACTCGTACGCTTGGTCAGTATTCAAAAGTTTACATGCTACTGCAAGGTACGTACTACGCCACACAACATAACACTTACATCGGTCATAAAGATATGTCGGGTATAAAGTGGACATCAGCATGCACCTACCTCAGAACTGCATGCTGCCAGGCACCAGGCTGAGATCATAGATGTGAACCATATGAGCAGGAAGAACTAGGAAAGCATCAGTGGGAAGGCGGGGGGGGGGGCAATACTGCAGCATATAGAAGAGAAGGACATCTGTGGTTATGGAAAGATTTTACACAACTATTCCATGTCATTCTATTCATATGCTGCAGTATTCATAACACAACGGGAATCCCAAAGCTCGAGCTTGGGACAGGTTGGGAGAAGGATGAGCAGATGCTTTTTCTACAAATCCATGTAAGATTGCTTTTGAAAACACAGCTGTGGACTTGGAGACTGTGTCAAGCTTGTTGTGTTTAGTGAAAGTATGGACAGAGGACCAAATGACTGCCTCCAGAAAAGAGCCAGTGTCCAAACCTTTAAAAAATGCCCCCAATGAAGAGAATGCTCTCAAGTGAGCCTTCACTGGTGGAGTAAGGCTCTTACCATTAGGCAAATAGCTTTAGAAATCCATTTGGAAATAGTTTTCTTGTAAACTGACCCAGAGCTCTTGGGTAGTAAGAGACAAACAGGTGGTCAGTCTTGCATATCTTTGGCTTTGCCAAGGTAGTATCTGAGCTGTCTATGCACATCCAAAGTGTGCAAGATTCTCTCATTGGGACACTGAGGGGAAGGAAAAAAGTAGGAAGGTTAATAGCCTGATTGAGGGATAACTAATTTACCACTTTGGGCATAAAGGCAAAGTTAGTGTGCAGGAAGCCCTACCTTTATGAAAGACATGAAGGGGGGATTGGACATCAGGGCTTGTAACTCTGAAACCCTTCTAGCAGGGGTAATGGCCACTAACAAAACAGTTTTCCAGGTGCAATGCTGCAGGGAAGAAGAGCTTCCTGGTTCAAAAGGTCCCAGTGTAAGCTTTGCTAACACAAAAAACAGATCCCAAGGAGGAGGTATTGCTTTCCTTGGTGGTCTGACATGAAGGACACCTTTAAGGAACAATTTTACTCTAACCTAGAGGCCAAAGGTGGAGACATAGGCAGACAAGCAGAGATGGCTGACAGGTGAGCCTTCACCGAAGAGTAGGGCAACCCGGCCCTGATCAACTCACACAGACAGGACAAGACCACTGGAACATCAACTGATAGTGGTTATAGGTCCTTTTTGTGACATCTGATGGAAAACCTTTTCCATTTGGAAATGTAGGATTTTCTAGTTGTGGATTTTCTGGCCTCCTGCAGAACTTGTAGCACGTTCTCTGAACAAAAGTGTCTATAAACCCTATCATCCACAAGGTCAGGTTCAGGTTTGACAGTTGTTGAGGTACTAGAGTCCCCTTGTCCTGTGTGAGTAGATCCATCCTGTGGGTTACGTTGTGATGACTGCCCCTGGTTAGGTGCAGGAGAAGGGGGAACCAGTGCTGTCTTGGCCAAAAGGGAGTCACCAACAAGATTTTTGGCTGATCCTGCTGAATCTTCAGTAGGACCTTTTGTAAAAGAGACAAGGGGGGACTGCATACAGAGAACCATCCACTTACAAAAGAAAGATACAGCATTCACCTTCAACACCAGAGGATGTGGGACCCTGGCACAAAATGTTGGAAGTTTTCTGTTCATGGGAGAAGCAAAGAGATCTACCTGAGGTGTACCCCAATGATGGATTAGGTCCAGAAACACATCTCTGTGCAACATCTATTCATGAGATTGGGTCATGGACCCACTTAAAAGAGTCTGCCACTGTATTCTGGGTTAGTGGGAGATATACCACCTGAAGGGTGATTGGCTTTGTAAGGCTTATTCCCAGGCAAATAGAATGTAAGACCCCGCCACTTGTTGATGTACCAAAGAGCTGTGGTGTTGTCTGTGAACCACCTCAGTACTCCTGGAACTAGGTTGTTTTGAAGATTTGCAGGGCATAAACTAGTGCCCTCATCTCCTTTACACTGCAACTTCCTCATGTGTAGTCTTGCTAGGAGTATTGTGAGGATAATGGATGCCATGTACCCTAGGAGACTGAGGAAGTCCCTGGCTGTCAACAACTAAAGAGGAAGAATGTTCTGAAAATAGGAAGCCAGGAACAAGACATTCTCTGTGGGAAGACAGGCTAACATTGTGTCTGTTTGTATCCTGCATCCCAGGAAAATGTGATCCTGCTAAGGGGTGAGAGAAGACTTCTGGAAGTTTATGGTGAACCCTAAACTATGTAGAATGGCAATACTGAAGGAAAGATTTTCCTGAAGATGTTCTGGAGACTGTCCCTGAATCAAAAGGTCATCAGGGTAAGGGAATATCTGAATTCCTTGCATTCTGCAGAATGCTATGACAGGAGCCAAGCATTTTGTGAAAACCCTTGGTGCCGTTGAGAGATCAAAGGGTAAAGCACAAAACTGAAAAAGCAAGGAAGCAAAAGAAAAATGTAAAAATCTCCTGAACAGCTGGTGAATAGGAATATGAAAGATAGGCATCTTTTATGTCTAAGGACACTGAATGCCTGGGGAAGAATGACATGGAGAAAGGAAGGTAAAGTCTACATACGAAAAGAAGGTACTCTGAGAAACGTGTTTAAATGGGAAAAGTCCAGGATGGGTCTGTAAGGGCCATCCTTCTTCAGGACTAACAACATCCTGGAGTAAAATCCCCTTCCTTGTTGGGAAGTGGAAACCTCTTGGATAGTCCCCTGAGAAATCAGGTCTGAGATGACCTGAGGAAAGAAGCTCAACTGATCTTTGGGGGAGGGATCCCTCTGAATGAGAGGAATTTTCCCAGACCATGAAATATCCTGTCTTGATTATGGAAAGGACCCAAGAGTCCTGAGTAATCAGCTTCCAAGCAGCAGAACATAGGCTGAGACAAAGAGACAAGGGAGTGGGACCATTTTGTGGCAGGGGTAGAAGAAGCAGACTTGGAAGAGGCTGCTTTTCTAGGTCTCCTCTTTCTTTTAGGAGAAGAGGACAGGGATGGTTTTCTTACAAAGGCAGTCTTAACTGGGTAATTCCTTTTAAACCATGGAACTGGAGACACAAGATAGTGTTTTAGGTCCTGTAACCCCTTTCCTTTCTCCTAAAGAGATTTGAAGAGTTCTGCTGCTGAACTACCAAAAGTACAGTTTTGTACCTACCATAAATGTAGATGTTCGAGGATTCCATTGCTGCAGTCCTTACTATTGGGTATAGTCCGCATCCAGTCGGCCCGAATACCAGAGTATAAGGCTGACGTCGGTCAGGGCGCATTAGACTGACGTCAGTACGTCAGGGTACTAATGCGCATGACCGGCGTCATATCCTCAGTCTTTTCTTGCCCCAGATGTCAGAAGACCCTAAAAAGACAAGGCCCAAAATACCTGCACCAAAACATGAACAATATATACAAAAATATAAGCAGGTAAATCACCTACACAACCACCCCTAAACACAGAGGGAAGGAGGGAGTAAATTGGACTGCAGCAATGGAATCCTCGAACATCTACATTTATGGTAGGTACAAAACTGTACTATGTTCTTCGTCTTCCATTGCTGCAGTCCTTACTATTGGGTAGAATCCCAAAGCAGAGGTAAGGGAGGCTGGCAAATCATAAAGAAGCAGGAGCTGACAACATGCCTTGCAAAACAGCTGTGGCAAAACCAGCCCTAGACTTAGAGTAGATAGGAAGGTGATAATGCTTAGAGAAAGTATGCACTGAACTCCAAGTAGCTGCTTCCAAAATATCCTTAGTTGCCACCCCCCGTAGAAATGCTGTTGAAGTGGCAGTAGCCCTAGTGGAATGAGGCCTAATCCCAGCTGGAACTTCCTTGCCATGATGGGAATAACAAAATGCAATGCCAAAGCCAATCCACCTAGAAATAGTTTGTTTTGACACAGGCTTGCCCTGCGAACTCAAAGCAAAAGAAACAAACAACTGCTGAGACTGCCTAAAATCCTTAGTCCTGCTTAAGTAATAACGCAATTGCCTGTGTACATCTAAAGTATGCAAAATCTTTTCCCCTTTATTTTGGGGGTCTGCATAAAAGGTAGGCAAATGAATAGTTTGGTTTAAAGCCACACTAGAAACCACCTTAGGCATAAAAGAAGGATTAGTACGTAATGATACCCTATCCTTATGGAAAATCAAAAGGGCTCGACTGCCATAAGGGCCTGCAACTCAGACACCCTTCTTGCAGAAGTAATAGCCAACAAAATAGCAGTCTTCCATGACAAATATTTCAATTCAGCAGTAGCCGCAGGCTCAAAAGGTTGTAGAGTAAGTTTTTCCAACACAAAATTGAGATCCCAAGCAGGAGTAGGAGCTCGTGGGGGTCTTATATTCTTAGCCCTCTAAGAAACTGCTTGAACAAAGGATGCGAAAACAATGGTGGGTCACAATCATAGTGAGCTGAGATTGCTGCAGCATGAATCTTGATGGAAGAGAAGGACAGACCCTTGTCCAGTAACTCAGTAAGATATTGAAGAGCCATACTCAAATTAGGCTCAGAAATCTCCAAATTCTTTGCTTTACTCCAAAATAAAAATCTCTTCCATTTTGCTGCGTACACTTTCCTTGTACTAGGTCTTCTAGCTTCCATAATCACATTTAAAACTTGTTGAGGAAGTTGAGACCTGCTGTGTTTCAACACAGAATATGCCAGGCTGTCAGAGGAAGAGAGTGAAGCTTGACATTGAGCAGATGACCGTCCTGCTGGGATAACAGATGTGGAATCAAAGGTTAAGGCCATGGAGGCTTCTTTACCAGACTCCGTAGTAGAGGGTACCAGTGTTGACACGTTGGGTTTTAAAATCAAAAATAACTATTTGTAAATGGTCTGTTTTGACACGTTGTCCTCTTTTTCTTATCTCCATAAGAAATGAACAACTGATCAGAAGTTCTGAAAAATTTTGTTCGGTCAATATAGAACCAAAGTTATCTGTGAATATCCAAGGTAACAAATATCCTTTCTCCCTCCTTTTTAGGTTCTAGAAAGAAGACAGGAAAATGGATAGTTCAGAGTAAACTCCTATAACAATAAGGCATAATGAAAAGATTAATTTTCAAAGACACCCTATCTTTGTAGAAAATGAGATAATACTGACCCACCATAAGAGCTTGCAACTCAGATTCTCCTGTTACAGAGGTCAGAGCAATAAGTAAGACTTCTACATGTCAAGAACCTCAAGTCAGTCTGTTGAGCTTGTTCAAATGAAACAGGAGTAAGTTAAAAAATGCAAAATTAGGATCCTAAGCAGAAGCCACTATTTTTCTGGAAGGCTTCTTATGCAGAACCTCTTTCAAAAACATTTTTATATGACACTGCATTGAAACAGGGAGGATCCATTAGCAGACATGCTGAAATGGCCGACAAATGAACCTTGGCTGAAAAGTAAGAACAGGCCAAAGGATATTAACTCTCACAAATACTGTAAAACAGAGAAATACTAGCCCTGAATGGATGCTGGTTCTTTTGTTGGCACCAACTAGAAAACCTTTTCCATTTGCCAATGCACAATTTTTCCCTGTATTTCTTGTCTCCATTAATACCTATTGCATGCCCTCAAAAAAATGTGCTTAAAAGGTATTAAACCCTATCATCCAGCAGTCAGTTGCAGTTGTATGGGTCTGGGTGTATCAAACATACCTAAGCTTGTGTGAGCAAATCTGGTCTGTGAGGATGCTTGTGGTAACTGCCCCTGGTCATTTCTAAAAGACGGGAGAAAGAATAGTTGTATAAACTCTACCATAACCATAGATGTCCTTGTCTTCTATATGCTGCAGTATTCATAACGTAAGTGAGCCTGCCTCTGGCTGACTCGCACGCTTGGTCAGTATTCAAAGTTTACATGCTACTGCAAGGTACGTACTACGCCACACAACATAACACTTACATCGGTCATAAAGATATGTCGGGTATAAAGTGGACATCAGCATGCACCTACCTCAGAACTGCATGCTGCCAGGCACCAGGCTGAGATCATAGATGTGAACCATATGAGCAGGAAGAACTAGGAAAGCATCAGTGGGAAGGCGGGGGGGGGGGCAATACTGCAGCATATAGAAGAGAAGGACATCTGTGGTTATGGTACGATTTTACACAACTACTCTATGTCCATCTATTCATAAGCTGCAGTATTCATAACATAAGGGAGAATGCCAAAGCTCAAGCTTGGGACAGGTCGGGAGGAGGATGAGTCGATGCTTTTTCTACAAATCCATGTAAGATTGCTCTTGCAAATCCAGCTCTGGACTTGGAGATGGTGTCAAGCTTGTAGTGTTTAGTGAAAGTATGGACAGAGGATCAGGTGGCTGCCTCCAGAATAGAGCCAGTGTCCAAACTTTAAAGAATGCACCGAGGAAGAGACTGCTCTTGTTGAGTGAGCCTTCACTGGGGAAGTAAGGCTCTTACCATTAGACAAATAGCAAAAGGGAAACAGCTTTAGAAATCCAGCTGGAAATAGTTTGCTTGGAAACTGACTGACCCAGAGCTCTTGGGTGGTAACAGACAAACAGGTGGTCAGTCTTGCATATCTTTGGCTTTGCCAAGGTACTATCTGAGCTGTCTATGCACATCCAAAGTGTACAAGATTCTCTCATTGGGACACTGAGGGAAAGGAAAAAAGGTAGGAAAGTTAATAGACTGTTTAAGGGATAACTCATTTACCACTCTGGGCATAAAGGCAAAGTTAGTGTGCAGGGAAGCCCTACCTTTATGAAAGACATGAAGGGGGGATTGGACATCATGGCTTGTAACTCTGAAACCCTTCTAGCAGAGGTAATGGCCACTAACAAAACAGTTTTCCAGGTGCAATGCTGCAGGGAAGAAGAGTTTGCTGGTTCAAAAGGTCCCAGTGTAAGCTTTGCTAACACAAAAAACAGATCCCAAGGAGGAGGTATTGCTTTCCTTGGTGGTCTGACATGAAGGACACCTTTAAGGAACAATTTTACTCTAACCTAGAGGCCAAAGGTGGAGACATAGGCAGACAAGCAGAGATGGCTGACAGGTGAGCCTTCACCGAAGAGTAGGGCAACCCGGCCCTGATCAACTCACACAGACAGGACAAGACCACTGGAACATCAACTGATAGTGGTTATAGGTCCTTTTTGTGACATCTGATGGAAAACCTTTTCCATTTGGAAATGTAGGATTTTCTAGTTGTGGATTTTCTGGCCTCCTGCAGAACTTGTAGCACGTCCTCTGAACAAAAGTGTCTATAAACCCTATCATCCACAAGGTCAGGTTCAGGTTTGACAGTTGTTGAGGTACTAGAGTCCCCTTGTCCTGTGTGAGTAGATCCATCCTGTGGGTTACGTTGTGATGACTGCCCCTGGTTAGGTGCAGGAGAAGGGGGAACCAGTGCTGTCTTGGCCAAAAGGGAGTCACCAACAAGATTTTGGCTGATCCTGCTGAATCTTCAGTAGGACCTTTTGTAAAAGAGACAAGGGGGGACTGCATACAGAGAACCATCCACTTACAAAAGAAAGATACAGCATTCACCTTCAACACCAGAGGATGTGGGACCCTGGCACAAAATGTTGGAAGTTTTCTGTTCATGGGAGAAGCAAAGAGATCTACCTGAGGTGTACCCCAATGATGGATTAGGTCCAGAAACACATCTCTGTGCAACATCTATTCATGAGATTGGGTCATGGACCCACTTAAAAGAGTCTGCCACTGTATTCTGGGTTAGTGGGAGATATACCACCTGAAGGGTGATTGGCTTTGTAAGGCTTATTCCCAGGCAAATAGAATGTAAGACCCCCCCCCCCCCGGCCACTTGTTGATGTACCAAAGAGCTGTGGTGTTGTCTGTGAACCACCTCAGTACTCCTGGAACTAGGTTGTTTTTGAAGATTTGCAGGGCATAAACTAGTGCCCTCATCTCCTTTACACTGCAACTTCCTCATGTGTAGTCTTGCTAGGAGTATTGTGAGGATAATGGATGCCATGTACCCTAGGAGACTGAGGAAGTCCCTGGCTGTCAACAACTAAAGAGGAAGAATGTTCTGAAAATAGGAAGCCAGGAACAAGACATTCTCTGTGGGAAGACAGGCTAACATTGTGTCTGTTTGTATCCTGCATCCCAGGAAAATGTGATCCTGCTAAGGGGTGAGAGAAGACTTCTGGAAGTTTATGGTGAACCCTAAACTATGTAGAATGGCAATACTGAAGGAAAGATTTTCCTGAAGATGTTCTGAGACTGTCCCTGAATCAAAAGGTCATCAGGGTAAGGGAATATCTGAATTCCTTGCATTCTGCAGAATGCTATGACAGGAGCCAAGCATTTTGTGAAAACCCTTGGTGCCGTTGAGAGATCAAAGGGTAAAGCACAAAACTGAAAAAGCAAGGAAGCAAAAGAAAAATGTAAAAATCTCCTGAACAGCTGGTGAATAGGAATATGAAAGATAGGCATCTTTTATGTCTAAGGACACTGAATGCCTGGGGAAGAATGACATGGAGAAAGGAAGGTAAAGTCTACATAATGAAAAGAAGGTACTCTGAGAAACGTGTTTAAATGGGAAAAGTCCAGGATGGGTCTGTAAGGGCCATCCTTCTTCAGGACTAACAACATCCTGGAGTAAAATCCTTCCTTGTTGGGAAGTGGAAACCTCTTGGATAGTCCCCTGAGAAATCAGGTCTGAGATGACCTGAGGAAAGAAGCTCAACTGATCTTTGGGGGAGGGATCCTCTGAATGAGAGGAATTTTCCCAGACCATGAAATATCCTGTCTTGATTATGGAAAGGACCCAAGAGTCCTGAGTAATCAGCTTCCAAGCAGCAGAACATAGGCTGAGACAAAGAGACAAGGGAGTGGGACCATTTTGTGGCAGGGGTAGAAGAAGCAGACTTGGAAGAGGCTGCTTTTCTAGGTCTCCTCTTTCTTTTAGGAGAAGAGGACAGGGATGGTTTTCTTACAAAGGCAGTCTTAACTGGGTAATTCCTTTTAAACCATGGAACTGGAGACACAAGATAGTGTTTTAGGTCCTGTAACCCCTTTCCTTTCTCCTAAAGAGATTTGAAGAGTTCTGCTGCTGAACTACCAAACAAGGCTTTGTTATCTAAGGGTGCATCCAGCAATGTGGCTTTGAAATTTCAGGCAGAGACTGTAGACTAAGACAAGAGCATCTTCTAAGGACTGACCCAGTGGCAGCTGCCCTAGGGGAAGCATCAGCAGCATCATAACTGCACTTGATGGAGTGCCTAGTCACTTGTGCAGAAGAATTGAAAACAGCTGCTAATTTAGATTTTGTTGGAGAATATGGGATGTCTGTCAAAAATTTCCGTGCAATAGCCAGAAGGGCCAGGGAGTACTTTGTCATATGGGTCTGATAATTAATTGCCCGGAAGGCCAAAGTAGCAGAAGTGTAAACCTTCTTTCCCAAACATTCCATGGCCTTACTCTCCTTATCAGAGGGTAACAAGGAAGTGAATGGTAGAAATTTTAAAGCCTTATCCATAGAAAAAGATATGGTAGCCAGATCAGCAGCAGGAGCCTTGAAAAGAAACTGGGAGTCCTCAGGTGCCTTATAGAACTTGTCTGGATGGTTATGGGCAGGAGGCTGAGAGTCTGGACATTTGGAGGCAGGCAGGACTGCAGGGATAGCAGAAGGAGATGGGGAATCCATCTGCAAGAAGTCATAGTACCTCTTCTGAATGTCTGAAACTTGGGAGCAGTCCCACTTGAACAAATCTTTCATTTTGAGAACGGTCTCTTCAAAAGAAATGTCCTCCCCAGGGAAATCTGTACCATTAGATTCCTCCTCTGGGGAGGTACACCCTAAGGGGGAAACCAACAGGGTGGAAAGGGCCAAGGACTCCTCTCCAGATGAATGCTCTTCTGAGGAAGCATCAACTGCTGTTCTTTTGAAGGTTGTGGAAGGAGAAAAGGAAAAGCTTGCCAATCAGTGGGCTGCCGAGGTGTAGCAGGAGACACATGTTTAGTTTTAGCCTTCTTCTTTTTAGGGGCTTCCATATGGTGAAAGTTGGAAGGACCGGATGTCGGCCTACATTTAATGATATCGGAAAGCACATCTTCATGCACCATCATTTGTGTGATGCCACAAGGGCCCTCGGAGATAACAAGCCTGAGTTCCCCTTTATCGCCCTGATCGGACACCTGCCCATCCCTCGCAGACATGCTGGTGGACTCCTTAGGGGCTTCCACTGTAGTACTCGCCAAAGGTACATCCACCACCTCTAGCACAGCTTCTGGGCCTACATCGGCCTCAGTAGAAACGACCAGAAGAGAGAGCGCAATTGAAAGTTAAGGCTGCGGATTTTTTGGACTTCTTCGGTAAGGGCTCGTCTGAATGGCCCGATGTCACATTCATCTTGCATGCTAGGCGCTGGTTTTCCAAGTATAATTTTAGAGACACTAACAGACTCCTGAGAGTATTAGGGATGAAGGACTTGCAAACAGCACACTCTGTTTGGTGGTGGTCTGGGCCTAGACAAAAGAGGCAAAGATCATGGGTGTCTTTATGTGGAATCTGCCTTTCATACTGACACTTGCCCATCCCAGCTGACATGAACCCAACAAACAAGCAGCAGCAAAAATTCTAAGAAGAAAAAACCCCAAACAGGCACTTATCTGGTAATTGGAACACAACAGTTCTGGCGAGCAAATGTCTGTAGCAGACGATCAGACAGGCTGTAGAAAAGATCTGAGGTAGGTGCGTGCTAACGTCCACTTTATACCTGTAGTCTCTTTATGGCTGATGCACCCGTTATGTTGTGTGGTGTAGCACGTACCTTGCAGTAGCATGTAGACTTCTGAATACTGGCCAGGCGTACAGGTCAGCTGGAGGTGGACTCCCTTATGTTATGAATACTGCAGCATATGAATAGAAGGACATCCACTGTTGCCTATACCAAAAATGTATCTCTTGGGAGTTCTT
Organism: Protopterus annectens; assembly: GCF_019279795.1. NCBI lineage: Eukaryota > Metazoa > Chordata > Ceratodontiformes > Protopteridae > Protopterus > Protopterus annectens. The sequence goes on along the minus strand of NC_056732.1, from coordinate 75,397,328 downwards.
CTGAATCTTCAGAAGTACCCTGGAAATCAGAGTAAAGGGTAGAAAAACATCCATCCTCCAGACCTTCTCGCATGAAATCCTGGAGCAGAATTTTGCTAGTTAATTGTTTAGAGAAGAGGCAAAAAGATCTACTTGAGGTTTTCTCCTCAGATGGATAAGTATTGAAGACAAAAGATTTCGTTTCCATTCATGAAGGTCTGTCCCGGTCCTGATCAGATTGTTTGCCACACATTTTTGCTCTGATGGGATGTAAAATGCCTGTAGAATGAGATTGCGATGTAAAGCTATATCCCATGATAACAGTGCTAGTCTGAAAATGGGGTTAAGATCTGCTCCCCCCTTGCTTGTTTATGTAGTACATCAATGTTGTGCTGTCTGTAAACATCTAAAGAGGTCCTGGGGACCCCAGATGATTCAGAAAGTTGAAAGCATTTATGACAGCTAATATTTCTTTTATGTTTGTGCGTTTTGTCTGTTTTTTACTGTTCCAAAGACCCTGCACTTTTATGTCCATAGGCACTGCTCCCCAAGCAAAGTCTGAGAAGTCTGTTGTAAATGACTGTGCTGGAGCAGGAGGGAAGAATGGAAGATCTGGATTCAGAAAATCTGGTATCTCCACCACAGAATCTCACTATTTAAAAATTCTAAATTTGAAAAGGGAAAGGGTGTAGAGGCTATGACCATAGATATTTCAGATATCACTGTACCTTTCACAAGTGGAATCTTACAAGAGGTATCATAAGAATCATGGAAGCCACAAGAATCAGAACCCCAAGGAATTCCCTTGCTGAAATGGATGTCTGTTGGAAAATCTTAGAAAAAATCTAAATTCCAATCTACTTTTTCTTGTGGAATAAAAGCTTTGTACTGAGGTGTCCATCAGTCACAACAGAAAAAAGAAAAACCTGTGAGGAGGAGTTAGAAAAGACTTCTGAATGCCCTCTTGGAATCCCAGACTGTTTAGGAGATTTCTTATCCAAGACACAGATCCTCACCACTTTGAGAAAGACACTGGAAAGATAAGCAAGTCATCTAAATAAGAAAAGATGTGGATGTCCAGAAGTCTCCCAACGGTCTATCACAGGAGTTAGACTCTTTATGAGCACTCTTGGAGCACTGGATAGCCCAAAGCATAAGACAGAATACTGATAATGTGATCCAAATACACAAAACCTTAAGAAATGCCTGAAATCTAAATGAATAGGAATGTGATGATATGCATCTTTTAAATTTAAAGTCACTAAGAAATCCACATGAGGAAGGAGGAGTAATAAGGCAACAACTGCTGAGTCAGGTCTGGGATAAGTGTATAAAAATACTGTGGAACTTATAGTCTACTTGTTTTTCAGAGGCAGCAGTTTGACTGTCAGGGAGATTGCAGGCTATAAATGATCATCTCCAAGGCAGACAGTACTAATGGGATAGGCAAAGGTTTTAAATATCCCAGTAGTAACAACATTTTCTGAGGTATTGAGAAACATTACTGTTTTCTCACAAACAAGCCAATGCATTCTGGAAATAGTTTCATAGAAAGAGAATTGATCACAGGACTATTAGATATCACACTCGTCGCAGAATCTGAGTCAGAAATCTGAGGACAGAAACCTACACCTGTCCCTTTCACTTTCCCCCTCAGGTTCAATTTATTTATTTAAATAAATAATAAAAAATACATTTTTGACAGGAACTTGCAAAGAAACAAACCCTAAAGACAGGCACAGCATTCTGACTAAGCAAAGGCAATTTCCATGCCCCTTCTCAGAAGACCTACAGAAGCCGCTCTTCCTTGCCCTGTAAGGGCTCTGTAACAATCACAGAGGATGTGTCTAACCTTTGAGTCATGGTGGCTAAACTGACAAAAACAGGGGGATCTGAATAAAAAGATGAGTGGTCCGAGAAATCAGTTTTGGATACAGCAGAAGCACACAGCTGTGATTGAGGCAAAATACAAGCTTGCTGTGGTGGCAAAGGCCGCTTCACAATCTTCTTCTCTTTTAGTATGGAAAAACATGCAACTGAAGAAACAGTATGTTGTTCCCTGGTCAAGAAAAAATGATGCCAGGGAAGTCTGTCAGCAGCAGTCAGCAAAACAGGCAAGATATAAAAAAGTAACTTCACGCACAAAACACAGAAAAAGCATTTTATAGGTTCACAATTTACTACTAGACTAACTGCACTTGTGGGTCATTTTAAGCCTAGCTAATAACCTCATGTGAGAATCAAACCCTGCACTTGGTGTCTGTAGGGTAAAGACCTTAAACATTATGTCAAACTCCCACCCTTTAAACACTAACCCTAGCAAAAAAAAACTGTAACTATGCATCTGTGTTGTCCATTTTCATTTTTCTCAACCCATGGGTTTCGGATCCAACCCTGGATCTGGCTGAGATGCTTTTCTCTAGATTCTTGGATCTAACTCTCGAGTTCCTCCCTTTACCCATAATGCCCCTGACTACTGCATTACCTCAGATGGAGTTTACTGTTACTATATACCAATCTAAAACATAAATTACAATAAGAAGGAAAAAGTACAGTTTTGTACCTACCATAAATGTAGATGTTCGAGTGTAAACACTGCTGCAGTCATTACACTTGGGTTATCCTGCTGTCAGGCAGTTCCCCAGTCGGCCTGAGTTCCAAAGTCTTGGTCCGGCGTCGGTTGCTGTCGCCTCCTCTCTGACATCAGTGCGACAGGGGTATACAAGATGCAGCCGACGCCATTTTCTTCAGTTTTTCTTGCCCCAGATGTCAGGTGCCCCCAAATAGGTAGGCAATTCAAATTGCTAGTAAAGAATACATAAGAAAAGCAAACAACAACTTTCAGTCACCAGCAAATACTCCCCATAGATGGTAAAGGGTAGGAGACATAGGTATGTACCAGCAAGTAAGAGTGGAAGGAGGGAGGGTAACCTGGACTGCAGCAGTGTTTACACTTGAACATCTACATTTATGGTAGGTACAAAACTGTACTATGTTCATCATGTTACACTGTTGCAGTCATTACACTTGGGTGGAATCCCAAAGCTGAGACAGGGTGGCTGGTTCTATAAGGCATTAGAGGTGGCTATAAGGCCCTGCAGCACAGCAGTGGCGAAGCCAGCTCTGGATTTGGAGTATAAAGACAAATGGTAATGCTTGGTGAAGGTATGCACAGAACTCCATGTTGCTGCTTCCAAAATATCCTTGGCAGGTACTCCTCTGAGGTAGGCAGTTGAAGTGGCTGTTGCCCTGGTAGAGTGAGATCTAATGCCGCTAGGTACAGGTTTCCCATGGTGTGTATAGCAGAAACGTATACAATGTCCTATCCATTTTGAAAAAGTCTGTTTTGAAATGGCTTTTCCCTGTGCTCCTGCAGCATATGCTACCAATAATTGCTCAGATTTCCTGAAAGCTTTGGTTTTGTCTAAGTAGAAGCATAACTGCCTGTGAATGTCCAAAGAATGCAGTAGTCTCTCCCCTTTATTCTGTGGTTTTGGATGAAAAGTTGGCAAGTGAATAGTTTGGTTTAGAGCCACACTTGATACCACCTTTGGCATAAATGTAGGGTTAGTTCTTAAAGACACACTGTCCTGGTGGAAAATGAGGAAAGGTTCCACTATCATTAGTGCCTATAATTCTGAAACTCTTCGTGCTGATGTTATTGCCAGTAGCAGAGCAGTTTTCCAAGAAATATATTTTAATTCTGCTGTGTTAGCTGGCTCAAAAGGAGGTAAAGTTAATTTTTCCAGAACAAAGTTGAGGTCCCAAGTTGGAGTAGGTGCTCTACGGGGCAGTCTTATGTTTTTAGCCCCTCTGAGGTATTGTTTTAGCAAAGGATTAGAGAAAATTGGTGGATCCGTGTTGTAATGAGCAGAAATGGCAGAGGCGTGGATCTTGATGGATGAAAAGGAGAGGCCCTTGTCCAGCATCTCAGTTAAATACTGTAGTATCTGAGGAATGTTTGGGACAAGAGGGTCAAGGCTGGGAGCCTGGTTCCAGGCACAGAATCTTTTCCAATTATCCGAATAGGCTTTCCTGGTACTAGGCCTTCTGGCCTCCAGAATGACATCCATAACAGCTTTGGAGAGAGGCATTGCTTGCTTGACTAAGGAATTTTCCATGCAGCTAGGTTTAAGGTCTTTAGCTGGCTGTGAAGTATCTGATTGTTGTGCTGAGTAAGCAGATGTGGGATATGAGGCTAAATCCAGGGTGGTTCTTGTGCTAAGTTCTTTAAGATTGGGTACCAGTGCTGGCGTGGCCAGTCTGGTGCAATCAGGATCATGTCTGGCTTTTATGAGTACATTTGGAAGGAGAGGTAGAGGTGGGAAAGCGTATACTTGTAGGTTTCTCCAGCTGAATGAGAGGGCATCCACTTTCCATGCTTGTGGATGGTAACTCCTTGTGCAGAATTTCTGTAACTGGCAGTTCATTGGGGATGCAAACAGATCTATGTCCGGGTTCCACTATTTCTGTGTTATCATTCTGAATATTTGTGGATTCAATTCCCATTCGTGGGGATCCATGATGTTTCTGCTTATGTCATCTGCCAGTGTGCTTTTCTCTCCTGGCAGGAATTGTGCTTGCAGATGAACTTGGTAGTCTAGAGCTGTGTTCCACAAGGTCATGGCTTGTCTGCAGAGGGGGTAGGAGTGTGTGCCCCCTTGCTTGTTTATGTACCACATAACTGTGGTGTTGTCTGTCTTTAGTAATAGTTGTCCTGGATGCAGCAGGTCCTTGAAAGCTGTAAGGGCATTTTGTACAGCTAGCATCTCTTTTTGATTGATGTGAAGATGCCTTTGTTCTGTGGGCCACTCGCCCTAAATACATTATCCTGCCATGAGTGCTCCCCAGGCGTAATCCGATGCATCTGTTGTCAGTGTTTGCCTGGCTGTGGATTGAGTAAAAGTCTGTCCCTTGTTGAGGCGACAAGCTTGAGCCCACCATCTAAACTCCTGTTGAAGGCAAGGAATTAGTGGTATAACTGTTTCCAAACTTTGACAGTGTTGAGACCATACACTCTTTAGGTACCATTGTAGTTTCCTCATATTCAGTCTGGCATATGGAATTAGTAGTATGCAAGATGCCATGTAACCCAAGGCCTGCAGAAATTTTCTTGCAGGGAGCTGGGTCTTTGTTGCCATCAATTGAAAGTATTGAGTCAGTTGTCCTTGCTCGTCTGGCATGAAATAAGCCATCTGGGCCGTTGTGTTCAAGCTGACACCCAGGAATATTATCTCTTGTGAGGGCACTAGTTCTGATTTCTTTTCGTTTACTGTGTACCCCAGGCAACTTAATAACTTTTTTACGAATGCCAGATGCTTTAGAAGAATGTCCTTGCTCTCTGCTTGAATCAGGCAGTTGTCCTGGTACGGATAAATTTGAATTCCTTTCTGTCTGCAAAATGCAATTACTGGTGCCAGGCACTTTGTGAAGACCCTGGGCGCAGCAGATAAGCCAAAGGGCAGTGCAGAGAATTGATAGTGGATTGAACCAGCTATGAATCTGAGGTATCTTCTGCAGTTTTGTCTGATATGGACATGCAGGTATGCCTCCTTGAGGTCCAAGGTCACTAGCCAAGCTTTCTTGCCCAGCATGGGAAGAAGCTGCTGTAGTGTCAACATTTTGAATTTCGTAATATCCAGGTAAGTGTTTAGAGAAGAAAGATCCGGAATGGGCCACCAGGCTTTGTCCTTTCTGGGAACCAGAAAGAGTCTTGAGTAAAATTTTTGTCCTGGCTCCTGTGGTGGTACCTTTTGAATAGCTCTCATGTCCATGAGTGCTGTAATTTGTTTTTGAGCCTCTGTCCATTGATTTGGTGGCAGATTTGGCATTCCTTTTAACCTTGGCAGAGTGTGGAAGTGGAACCTGTAACCTTGAGATACAATGTTGAGAACCCATTTGTCTTTGGTGATCCAATACCAACTGTGATAGAAAAGTGCCAGTTTTCCTCCTAAGGGGGCTGCCAAGAGAGTGCTGTTTGGCAGCTGTAGTGGGAAGTCATTGAGGCTGCTTTTTATATGGTTGGGGCCTGTCTTCCCCTTCTTTCTGGCCTGGTGCACCCCATTGTCGAGGCCTGTAAGGACCTTGTGGTTGACCTCTACCTCTTGGACGCCTGTATCTGCTCCTTTGAGGTCTGTCTGTGACTGGAAAGGACCAATTATTTGTTGGCCAATTTCTGCTAAATCGAGGAGGCTGAACCTGTAAGAAATCCTTCACAGTTTGCATAGATTTTGCTTTATCCTCCATCTTCTTTAATACCTCTTGTGCCTTAACTCCAAATAACACATCCCGCTGCAAAGGTGCATCCAATAATTTAGCTTTAACATGATCTGGTAACGTATGTTCTTTTAACCAAGCATGTCTTCTAATGACAGAGCCTGTAACTGCTGCTCTACAGGAGGCCTCTAAAGAATCAAAACCACACTGCAAAATATGTTTTCCCACTTGTTCAGCTGCATGCAATAAATCCTGCACTTCTTTAAAATTAGGAGGATCTGAATCTGGAAGCATTTTTTTGTTTCAACTGAGACATCAAAATTGCTGATATTTTAGCATGTGAAACTGGCAATTTAAGGCTCTCATTGCTAAAGTTGCAGACGTACATACTTTCTTTCCCCATCTGTCTAATGCTCTGGAATCTTTGTCAGAGGGAACTGGGTTTTTTGCTGATGAGGCCTTAATCCCTTTGGGTCCCTGAGAAATAGTTTCATGATCAGAAACAGGGCTTTTATACAGAAATTTGTGTGAGTCAGGGACTCTGTAATATCTGTCAGGTTTAACTGGGGCTGGAGGTAAGGAGTCAGGATTTAAGCTGGATTCAGTATACATATCATCCACAATATCTAACACTGGCGGAATAGCAAGGGGTCTGTGTTGAGGTAATAAAAGGAAGTCTCTGAGCCTTTTCTTGGATTCTGAGTAATCCTGGCCTTCCCAATGGAAATGTTCCCTCATGGTATGTAAGATTTCCCCAAAGGTGTAGTCCTCAGGCGAAGAGGCTGATGGAATTGATTCCTCAGCATCAGAATCCTCATAAGGGGGTAAAGAATATCCTAGGTCTGAGGATGAATCTGAAGAAATGGACACCTGGTCGGATGAGTCATAGTCTGCATCCTGTCTGGGCCTTTTATCAGGAGGGGGATGGGACACCCTCATCAGGGTGATTAGGTCTTCGGCCATTTTGAGCATTTGTTTCTTAGGCATGGAGGCCTGTCCTGGAGAATGCTGTATTTGTTTCTTTGTTTTTAAGGGAGGCTTAGACTTATAGCACAGGGTTTAATGCTTAACTGAGTAGGTCTGAAAACACCCTCTGAATCTGTGGATTGCTCAGCTACTTCGGTTCTCTCTGAAGGGTTAGTTTCGGTAGGCTGAAAAAGTTGCGAGTCCGAAGGCCCAGCCAGCTCCACATGAGAGTTGGAGGCGGCCTGTGGTTCTGCAGAAATGGTCGTCAGGGGCTGCGAAAGCGCCTCGCTGAAAACCAGAGAACCGGCGACCGGCCTAGAAGAGGCCTCGTCGTCAGTTTTGGGCCTCGGATGCCTGTCCTTGTCTTTGCGCTTTTTATGTATTCCGGTCGTCAGAAGTTCCGACAGTATGGTGTAATTGAATTTTCTGCCAAAATAATGTCGGGCAAAATCAAACCGACATTTAATAGTGTGCTTGTTAAACCTAGCACAAAACCGACAACCAGTGACGTCGTGGCCTGGGCCTAGGCATGGGATACAATAGGAATGGAAATCCTTATGAGGTACTTGCTTCCCACAAGAAATACAGTTATTAACTTTTACTGACACCAGTCTGAGGCAAGAAAAAGTTTCCCCAACGGGGTAATTAGCTTTGTAGACTTTGGTTCTGGATTCGGAATGAAAATCTCAAGAGTCGGCCGACCGGCACTTGCGAACTTCTTTTGCTTCAGGCAAAGCGCGGCAAGAAAGACTGAAGAAAATGGTTTCGGCTGCATCTTATATACCCCTGTTGCACTGACGTCAGGGAGGAGGCGACAGCAACCGATGCTGGACCAAGACTTTGGAACTCAGGCCGACTGGGGAACTGCCTGACGGCAGGATAACTCAAGTGTAATGACTGCAGCAGTGTAACACGATGAACATCAGTATAGTTATGGCTCAAACAGGAACTATGGTTCCTAACAAAAAAAAATTAATCAGGTCACTCTCAAATGCATGGACAGGGGGAAGGAGGGAGGGAAGTTGAGAAAGAATGAAAATGGACAACATAGATGCATAGTTATGGTAAGTACATAACTTTTATATCTGATGGTGCCACTGTCATTCATTCCTCAATGCAGGGGACAGAGTCCCCAGCTATGATTACCTTAGGTGGCCCTCACGGAAGAATGTTCTGGAGGACTGCAGATCAAAATGCAGCCCTGTTTCTGGACATGATATCCAAATTGTAATGAGCAATAAATGTATGAGCATTAGACCAAGTGGTAGCTGCACAAATATCAATAGAAGCTCTGGCCCAGAAGGCAGATGATGTAGCCACAGATCTAGTCGAGTGCATTTTGGAGGTTTTGGCAAGGTTAAACGTCTTACTGAGTAAAATGCAAAATACAATCTGTTATCCATTTGGCTAGGATAACTTTGGAAACTGGTCTTCCCAATCTGTTAAAGGAAACAAACAGTTGGTCAGTTTTTCTAAATTTCTTCATCCTGCGAAGACAAAAATGAAGCTTCCTATGCACATCTAAAAGGTGCAGTATGTACTCTCTTTTGTTGTCAAAATTTGGAAAGAAAACTGGCAAACTGATAACTTGACTGATGTTTGTTTCAGAGGCAATTCTGAGTATAAAGGAAGGGTTAGTATATAAGGCAACTTTATCTTTACGGAAAATCCAATAAGGTGGTTTTGAAGAAAGCACTTGGAGTTCAGAAACTCACCTCACAGAAGTAATAGCCACAAGAAAGACCGTCTTCCAAGAAAGAAATCTGGGATCTGACTTAGCCGTGGGCTCAAAAGAGAGATTGTACCAAGCTCTGTAACACAATAGTAAGATCCCAAGGTGGACTGGGATCCTTTACCAGAGGGTCTAAGTAAAAATGTGCCTTTAAGGAATGCTTTACATAGCTTGGGTGAAGCCAGAGGGGAAGCATTACCTCATATATGGTAGTTAGAGTTGGCTGCCAGCTGAAATTTGATGGTGGAGAAACTAGCACCACTTTGAAAAATCGAAGCAAGAAAATCTAAAACAGCAGTAATTGCAGCAGTGAAAGAATCCAACTCTCTGTTGTGCCCAAAAGGAAAATCTCATCCATTTACTCTTATAAATCTTTCTCATACACAGTTTCTGGGATGAAAATAAAATCTGGCAAACAGGATGTGAAAGTAGATCTGGAATGATGTCCAGAGTCCAAGGGGGACAGTGTAGATGACAGGAAAGGGAACCATAGTTGCAGAGGCCAGAAGTGAGCAATAAGGATTATCTTGCTCTTTAACCAGAGTGCTTTCTGAAGAAATTTGGGGATTAGGGGGAAGGGAAGTATATAGAAAACCAGAGAGCCATGTGTGGACTAAAGCATCTCTTGGTGAATCCTCTGAGGGGGAATTAGGGCAAAGAACCTGCTGCACTTGTTATTGAGGGGAGGGGCAAACAAGTAGCAGCAAGGTTGACCCCATTTGTGAAAAATAATTTTTGTCACTGTATGATTGAGAGACTATTAGTGAGGCATCAGGATAGTCCTGCTGAGCTTGTCAACTAGAACGCTGGATTTCCCCAGTAAGTACACTGCTACAAGAAAGGAGTTGCAGGAGATCGCCCACTGCTAAACTCTCATTACTTCTCAGCAAAGGTGATAAGATCTGGTTCCCCCTTGTTTGCTGATGTACTATACCACTGACATATTGTATGTTTGTATAGTAATTGTACCAAGAGGAAGAGAGTTCTGAAATTCATGCAACTCTAAAAGTACCGCTCTCATCTCTAAGACATTTATATGCAATTTGGTCTCGTCTGCGGACCACTTGCCTTGAACAATCCATCCCATAGGTTCATAGGATGATACTAGGCTACTGGCCCGGAGGCCCTTATAAGCCTAGCCAAGAATTTTGCCCATGTGCCCTCAAAGTCATCACCTGTTTCCTCTGTCCAGCAGGGACTCAGGTGGGATCCCAGGGGTGTGTTTTCTGTTTCCCATCCAGTCGTCCAGTTTCCTCTTAAAGAGGGCTAGACAGGTATTCTGCTTGACATGGAGAGGGAGTCTATTCCACAGACAGGGGAGTCTTTGGGGCACATATCTATCCCGCCAACAAGTTCTATTAATGTCACAGACCAAGTTAAGGCCTTGCATGTGGGTTGCGCGAATGGAGTTTGACTTGCAGACATGCAGCAACTCCATCAAGGCTGGGTCTAAGATGGCCTTGTATGCCAGACACAGGTCAACTCTGAGTAGTCTGTACAAGACTGAGTAGATGGACAAGGCTTTTAGCCTAGCTAGGTGTTTGAGACCCTGGAATTTCCTGGTCAGGATCCTCTGTGGTCTCTCAAGTTGCTGCATATGCTTGGCAAGGTACATGCCGAAGGGGGCATTGTACCCGATAATGGGTCTGATGAGGGAGGAGTATAGGGATGCTATGTCCTCCTTGTTCCTGGATGAAATACTCTTATTTATGAGGTGGGCCATGTAGAAAGCCTTCCGTACAACAAAGGCAAAGTGGTGATCAAATGTTAGGTTGCTATTAACCTGGGTGCCCAAGTCCCGCACGACTGATTGCATGTTTAATACGTTGCTATTAATGTGATAATTAGTGGGGATGCCATTTTACCCAAAGGGGATAATGATGTATTTCTTGGCATTCAGTTTGAGGCCATGCTTCTGGCACCAGTCATTAGTTTGGGTAAGGCACTCTTGGAGGATGCTCACATTGCTAGGGGAATTTAAGACAGCACCCAACTTGCAGTCACCTGCAAACCTGGTCAGCCACAGACCACTCATTTTGGCTTGCACCTCAGAAAAGTATATCCCAAACAGTAAAGGCCCCAAAACCGATCCTTGGGGTACACTGCTCATTACAGGTCTACTACTTGAGATGGTTTCTCCTGTTTTAACTGAGTTGGTTCTATCAGTGAGCCAGTTAGCTACCCCACCCCAACTGGGAGGCCTATGTGTCAACATGGCCTTTGAGGGAAGAAGGATAAAGGGATGTCCCTGTAGAATTTCATCTGACTGGATCCACCACAGTAGGGAGTCTCTGCAGACATGCGATAGTTGTATAAGATATTGCAAACTGGACCACTGTACAGTTAAGAGTCCAATGGAGAATTTGCATGTGAAGAAGAGTGGCAAGTATTAACGTAATCACTGCAGCCATCAAACCTAAGAAGATGGAACTTAGTAAGACTGACAGTGATCCCCAAGAGTTCAGTTAATTAGCATAAGTAATCCCTGTTTTTTTCAAAGAGATGCCTGGTTGGTACTGTGAGAATCTAGTCACCCAGATAAGGGAACATTGAATCTGTGCAGTGTGAGATGAGCTGCTACCACTACCATGCATTTGGTGAACACCTTAGGGGCTGTGGTGAGACCAAAAGGCAGGGCTCTGAACTGGTAATGACTGGCTCCCAATTGAAAGAGGAAGTATCTTTAAGAGCACATCTTCACTTTGATGTGACAGTATGTATCTTGAAGATCTATGGAGCACATCCAGTCGCCCTTCTGTAGAAGAGGCAGAATGGACTAAACCATGACCATCCGGAACTTGGAGAGCATTACAAACTGATGTAGATAACTAAGATCCAAAATAGGTCTCTGGTCCCCTGTTTTCTTTGTCACTAAAAAGAACCTTGAGTAAATTCTTGATCCTCTTTGGTCTGGTGGGACCTCTTGGATGACCCTTTTATGTAACAACTTTTGAATCCCCACAGCTGCTAACTCCAGCCGATTGGATGGAACATCAAAGAGATGATAATTTTTTTTGTGATGGAATTTGTAAAAATTGAATGAAATATCCTCTGGATATGATCTTTTGTAGCCACAAATCTTTGGGATGGCTGTCCAGGCATCTGGGTGCAAAGATAACTGCCCCCTGCCTGCCTCCAGAGAAGAACAGTCAGGCAAACTTTCAGAACAGCTGAAAGGGTCTTCTAAGAAAGAGTCTTGGAACCCCTTGTTTTGTGGACTCCCACTGCTGCGTGGGTGGCATCTTCCATTGTTATTTCCCCCTCTGTCTCTAGAAAAGGTCCTTCAGATTTCCAGAACCACATCTTCTTACCATTCCACTGATTCCTGGAATAATGTCTCTGCAGGGTAGATTCCCATGGCAGACGAGGTCTTTCAATCTTACTCACTGTGGGAAAGTCTCTCTCTTTACCTGTAGGCCCAAACAGAGAAGAGCTATAAAAAGGAGCAATGATGAATGACACTTTAAAGGCTCTGCAAAACCACACAATCTCATCCAGGCATGTCTCTTGATGGCTATGCTTGAACCCACAGCCTGTGAGGAACCTTCAGCTGCATGAGAGATTATCCTCATGGACGCATTTAATATAGATTGTAGGGTGACCAGTTGTTAGGAATAAGCCTTCTCTTCCTCCGCTGACCACCTGGGAGGGGGTTTTGTAGGACCAGCCACCTTTCTGGCATAGGAGTTCTAGAATGTCTCTGAAGAAGACGTCTTCTAGTGGTGATACTTTGGACCCTTCCCCTTCCTCAAAATGTGTGTCTTCGGTTAAAGATTCCTGAGGTGTATGTAAGTGCCAGGGAACCTCTTCAGTGCAGTGCTCTGGAAAAGGTGGGGAGTTCCCTAACTGGAGTAGGATGAAGAGACTCAGAGACAGGATCCAAAGGAGAAACAGGAATAAGATCCAAGGAAGTAACAGTTGAAATAGCTCTCTCATAGGAGAATACCTTCTCCATCACCTCAAAGGCAGAGGGACAGGGAGAATCTGAAGCCAATCTCACTGAAGCCGAAAATCTCAGATCAGTTAAGCCTAGGTCCCCTTCGGTCCTCCACTTCAAGGGGGGAGTCAGACCCAAGCTGTCCAGCACTAAGGCTCCAAGGGGAAACTATTTTTCCTAAGGTTTCAGTGTCAAAGTCATTCCCAGGATCTGATACCAAGGCTTCAGCTATGAGACTTGTCCTGCTCAAGGGTGGTCAGCATCGAATGGGTCAGGGAGACAGCCGGGTTTGAAGGAGAAAGCATTTTCAGATCAGGAGCTGTGAGTCTTGTAACTCTCAGATCCGAGGGCTCCAAAACAGTATGTCGGATCAGAGAAAGAACAATGATGGTATGTCAGGAAGGTTTAAGGCTCACGGATCTGATGGGAGATGAAGAACCCCCACATGGGTCTGTGCTCTGAAAAATTTTCTCATCATCCTTCCCACATCTGCTTCAGAAAGCTTTCAGGAGGACCTGATCCATGAAGAAGTGGATATAGGTTGAGACAGTTTTCTTGGGGTCTCCTGTAAAAAGGGACAACTGAGTCTTGCAGAAACTGGCTCCAGAGAGAAACAAGGACTCTGGAGATGAGGAGACTTAGAAACTGAAGGAGTTGGTTCTGCAGATGTTGGATCCAAATGCTTCAGAAGTTTTGCTGGTGGCTCCAAAATTGGAGCAGTTTTGGAAGACTTCCTATGCTCACTGGGCTCCACAGACTTGGTCTTTTTTGAGGGGGGTTGAGTCTCTGAAGTAGAAGCTTAAGAAGAAGGTGCTGAAGCAGAAAGAAGGCCCTTAAGAACTAATTTACTGCTTCTGTCACTAGTGGCTCTGGCATTGAAACCAGCACAAATCGCACAAGGAGAGTCTGGATGAGTGGGGCCTAAACAATAAACACACTCCCTGTGGGCATAAGAGTTGGGTGTCTTATGCCCACAGGAAGTGCACTTCTTAAAACCAGTAGGCTTTTCAGCCATAGCAGTAAACTATCAATAATTTCTATATATAACAGAAATATAAAATATATATTTTTTAAAGAGGAAAAGAAAAGCAGATAGAAAAGGTAGCTTTACCAAGAATAACAAGTAAGATAAAGGACAAAAAAAGATTTACACCAACAATAGTAACACTAATACCCAACAACGGACAAAAAAAGGATACAAATTTAATAATAAGCAGGTAAAGAGAAGAAGGGTTATTGAAAAGTTATACAAAGGTGAAGAAAAATTAAATTCTAAAGTTATTACTCACAAACTTGAAAGAAATAATTTCCCTGAGTTCGAGAGAAGGCAATCCCAACCAAATCATTAGAGAGGCGAACAAGATCTGAGGTAATGCAGTGGTTAGGGGAATTATGGGTAAATAGAGGAGCTCGAGAGTCAGATCCAAGAATGTACAGAAAAGTGGCCAAGTTAGATCTGAGGTTGAATCGGAGACCCATGTGTTGAGGAATGAATGAAAAGGACATCAGATCATCAGTTTCTCAAGAGAAAAAATTTTAAACAACTTTTTAGCGCTACAGTAAAAAAGTGACACTCCCATTTAAAAATACATAAAAGTCACGAGACATTGAACAGACATTTTCACAGCTTAAAAGTTAAATCTTTTACAGAAAAAGTCAGTTTTCTGTGAGAAAGAGTAAAGTGGAAGTGTTTTCCCCCTGAAGGGGAACTTAACCTGTCCAGCAATGAAACAGTGTTAAACAACTGTTGATTCTCGAAAGCTCTGAGAAGAGCACTCTCTCCGGTGTCAGGAAAATTCAGAAAGGCTTGGTACCCAAATCCGAGTTTTACTCAGCCTAGCTTGAGCTAATGGCTTTGGTGCATAAAAAGGTGCCCAGAAGCTTTGGAAGCTGGCCTGCTGTTATAACCTATGCAGGCTATAACCCACATAGTTTAGGCTACTACAGCAGTGATCACAATGATGAACATCTGTCAATCACTAAGACACAGAACATATAACACTGTGCTATCTCTGCTGTAACAACAGGAAGTAAGACTGTCATGACAAAATTTTCTCTGCACTTTCAGCAAGACTTCTCAATTATAGGACTGGCATAAACATATAAAGCAGACCACATCTTCAAGTTACAATTAAATTATTAATGACTGATATTATGATGTGAGGTTGCTTGATAAAAAAGACAAAATATACTAAAGCTGCTTTGTTACTTCATTCACAACCAATTAAAGCATGACCTGTGTGTGAAGAGTGTCACCAATATGACCAAACAAAATTTACATACCACTACAAGATTTACAGCTATCAACTGCTGGCAACCTCCTCATGAACTTTGGGTATATGTAGACAGATTGTTATTAGAAAGACGAGAAATCGAGTTCATCTAGGTTCTCTGTACAAACTTAGGCACTTCCTTAAAATGAGTAATTTTCAAATCAGGACTAAAAAGTGACCTATTATATAACTCATGCTCCAACCACTGCATTGTGCAACTATGATCAACATTTTTCTTCACCCTCAGTCATATATACTATTACTGATTTTTTTCTTCACATTCCAGTATGCTAGAACTTCCCTATAACATATGCACATTTTCGATGACTAACAGCTTATATTGCATGGATATTATCTCACTCTCACTGCAGAATTTGTGAACACTATATGAAGACTATAAATAAAGTAATGCGTGTTTATCTTGTTATTCCCATTAACTAAAATATTTATTCTTATCAACTCACATCATTTATCTCAAGCATCTGTATAACCTACTTGACTTATCATTTATTGTTTGCTTTGTAAGCTGCAGTATATTAAAACTGTATACCTTTGTCCACTGAAAATGGAACTTCCCAGGAAGACATTTCTGGTTAATGAATGTAATAAATAAATAAATAAATAAATAAATAAACAAACAAACAAACAAACAAATAAATAAATAAATACAATTTGACAACTGCAAGTTATGGAGAGATACAAGAAGATAAACAGATTTATCAAGGGCTATCCCTATAATTTAAACATCCTACAAAAAAACTGCTGACTTCACATTCATGGATCAATTAAATAGCTCTGTTGAGGGAGTTTGACATATCTTGTAGAGAACAGGATAAGGACAGCTTGGTTAATAAAGCCAGAGAAAAGACATTGGGTGGTATTCTTTGGAGAAAGCCTAAAGCTCTTGATGTCCACTGTGGACTAATCTCTCTTCCCCATTAGTTCTTTTTTGCTACCCACCATTGTCACTGACTTCAGGCTTTCCACTGCCTGCTGCCAATGATCCCTATCCTTGCAACTCCCAAATCCTTAGTGGCACTCCAATGTGACTAGAACTGGGAGTGCTTATTCTGTTCCAGGAGAACTGCTTATAGAGACCTCTAGAGCAGGTCTCCAACCTTTTTTGCACCAAAGACCGGTATCAATGTAAGACAATTTTCCATGGACCGATCAGCGAGCGGCATGCATAATAAAGTGCACATTTATTTATTTGACATTTGTTTAACGAGGCTGCCCGACTGGTCTAGAAGACCTGGGAGAAAAGCTCAAAATACAATAAAAAGACAATTACCAAAAAAGTGTACATTCTGCTTAACAGCATAACACTGATCTACTATGGTTGAAAGGTAAGCAAACCTAATTGCAACCTTATTAACTTTAAGTTTATAAGAGCAATATTTAAAATCTGTCCCTATTATTTGGCTGTCCAGCATACCTCTCAACTGTACAGATTTTTGCAAAATGTCCAAATTTTTGCCTCATATTTTTGGTCTTTTTCTCATAAAATTGTTGTTTTCTGGCAAATCACTGGCAGACCATTGAGGATGAAGTCAGAAAATAATGACAAGACAGTTGAGTTTCATACTTCATATCCTTCAGACAATTCATGCTAATGCAAAACCTGCATTTCTATCAACTTTCGAAGTTTGTGAAAGCAGTACTTAAAAGTGTCCCTATTTTGTGCCTTTGTACCCCCACTATTTTTGGCTTTGTCCAGATTTCTTGATTTAAGAGGGTGAGAGGTATGTGTCCAGTGGTATGGTCCAGACATACATAGACCTCATTGCTGCTGCTGCCAGGGATCACCCTCACTCTTCACTCTCTCCCCCTGTGATACACACACACACACACACACACACACACACACACACACACACACACAGAGTCTCTTTTGCGTTCATGCATGCATTCACTCACACATATCGCTCTCACTCTTTTCCGATCTCTTACACAGTCATAGTCACTCCCTCATTCATACCTGTATTCACTCACACATAACTCTTACTCACACACACACACACACACACACACACACACACACACACACACACACACACACACAGTCACTTCCTCATTCATACCTGCATTTACTCACACATCGCTCTCACTCTCTCCCATCAAACATACACACAGTCACTCCCTCATTCATACCTGCATTCATTTAAACATTGCTCTCACTGTCTGTCACACCCACATGCCACACACCCATGTATGCATTCATTCATACATCGCTCTCACTCTCCCGATCTCACACCCACATGCCACACACCCACTTACGCATTCATTCATACATCCCTCTCACTCTCCTGATCTCACACATACACACACAGCCACTTCCTCAGTCATACCTGCATTCATTCACACACACACACAGCCACTTCCTCATTCATACTTGCATTCACTCACACATCACTCACACACACACACACACACACACACACACACACACACACACACACACACACACACACACAGCCACTTATTCATTCATTCCTGAATTCATTCACACATCGCTCTCACTCTCCCGATCTCACACACACACATACAGCCACTTCTTCATTCATTCCTGCATTCACTCACACATCGCTCTCACTTTTCCAATCACACACACACACACACACACACACACACACACACACACACACACACACACACACGCACACTTCATTCATTGCTGCATTCATTCACACATTGCTCTCACTCTCCCGATCTCTCACACACACAAAGACTCTCTTGCTTTCATGCACGCATTCACTCACACATGCAGACAGACACATACACACTCATACAGGCATTCACTTACCGGACTGCCAGGTTCCAAGTGCTCCACGGCCCGGTGGTTGGAGATCGCTGCTCTACAGGGTATGTTCCACAAGGTACAGTACAGGACATGACCTTAGCCAAAAGGCAGAAAAATATATAAACATTACAATAATATCCAGCTTATGGAGGTGGAGAGGACTATACAAAGGGCTTTCTAAGCTGATTGTCCTTTATTTCTTCAAAGTACTTTGCTAGCAGGCAGCCCTGCCCTTCCCCTTAGACACAGGAAGTGGTTTCCCCAGTCTCTTTCAAAGAAATCCAATTTTTCCATGTGCTTCTTTAACGCATGCTACCCTCCCCACCACTGGAAGAGGCATAAGACCTATGTCCCTTCACTCCTCTCCCCCTCTACCTGGCTCCTACATTTCTGAAGAGACTAAATGAACCCCAGTCACCTAGGTTGCAGTAAGGACCTTATCCCTCTGCACATATAGCCAGGTTATAAAATATGTTTTAGGATAGGAAGAAACTGAAAAATATCATCATAATAAGACAGAATAAAGTAAGAGCAGCTTAAAACATCACTACTGTCTACAAACTACTACAGCAATAAGGCACAGCACTGATTAAATTTAGTTTTATCCCACAGATATAGAGCAAACAGCAATGTTTGAAAAAACACACCATCTTGAGTAAAAATGAGAAAAGCAAATTAATCTAGTTCCAGGAAAGAAGAAATCATCCACAAGAGAATGGCAGTTCAAGTTAAAGGGTAAAAGCAGCAAAGTCTCTATTAAGTATGCTTTTTATTTTGTCAACTTCCACTTGGAAACTATGGGTGACACAGTGCAAGTATTTCTGTATCACCCGTCAACTTCTAAACAAACTCTAAATATCACACACACCACTGTAAACTACTCCTAGAATTAAACTGACTTGAACTACCTAACCAACTTGCCTTTATTCAGCTATCCACCTTGCACAACCTTATTTTCAAGCCTACTGCCTGCCCTGCACTAGCCAATCTAGTCGCACTTTACACACCAAATTTATCCCTACGATCAGAAGACAAAAATCTCTTAGCTATCTCAAAACCCACACGAAAACCTGGTCACTTTTTGTATTCATACTCTCTCTATACATTGGAATTCACTCCCTCTAGCTACCAGGTTTATTCCTGGCTTAACCCATTTCAAAGCCTCATCTCAACTATACATGGCTCTGCTCCTGCATAAAGCCTGCCTAATGCTCAGATCTTCCTCTTCTCTCACATTTCAATCCCTCGCAGACTGCAAGATCCTAAAGCTCTTCTAACGCCTTCTCTGCTTCTATATCATGTCCTTAAGCTGCTGCTCAGGCTTTTATTGCTTCTATTCTTCTTAACTCTCTCTCACTGTATGTCTGCATCACTAACTTTCTGGCTGCTATTTCTACATCATGTATGATGAGAGTGATTATTATCGTCTGTAATGTTTTATCTGTTTAGATGTGTAGTAATATATTACAACATCTTGTAGCAGTTTGTTCTTTCAACTTACTTTTTGTATAGTATTTCTAATGTAATCGTTATTGTATTGGATTATACTGTATTTGTATTGTACTGTATGTAGAGCTTTTCTCCCCAGGCCTCTGCTGAAAACGGGTTCTGTAGACCCAGTGAAACCACCCCGGTAAACAAATGTCAAATAAATAAATAAAATAAGTAACTTACCTGGTTAAATAAAGCAAAATACAAAAATATATACATTTTAGATGATACACTACATTAACAGCAATAAAAAGCTAGTGGAGTTGACTGATGCAAGACGGCAGCTTACACAGTGCAGCAAAGTATTCAAAATTTGCTGTGACTGTTAAATCAATAATGTTTCAAAAACGTAATTCCAAACAAAACATTTTTAAATATTTACCTTTCTGAGCCAGAAGGGAAAAATGGCTGGTGTCTCAGAAAAAAAAAGTTGTGATCATCATCTCTGGGGCAAAAAACAGATACAATGGTTCAGTTCTCCAGGCTGCACTATCCTTATAACACTTGGGTATGAGCCACATAAACAGCTCAAGATAATAGCAAGAGCTGAATGTTTTGGTTACTGGGTACTGGAGAGGGGCACAGCAGAAAATCACTTCTACTACAGCATGCAGCAGCAGGTATCCATTACTAACATAAACAACTGACGTACAATACAGTTATACCCAGAAATTAATATCTTACAGTTGGTAAGCATAAAGTTACTCCATGACTTACTGTCCCAAATGCCATACTGCATTCCAATACACCAGCTAAACATAAAAGTGCCACTGTGTAATCTAATACTGTAGACAAAGACCATGGACAGATGAAGACGTTGCCTTCAATCTACAAATGTTTTGAAAGGATAAAAATGTTGAAGACATTACAGCAAAAGAGTTAGGTAACTTGTAGCACAGACATAATGATGATCATGATGGCAGATTTTGACAAAAACAACTCGATTGTACTGGCTAAAAACTGATGTCCTTCCATATCTGTGTCGCAATCGTCATCAGACCCCTTTTTCTCATTTTCTACATGGGATTGGGGGCATTGTGTTAAATGTCATCACTCTCGATACAATGTCACACTCCTGCCTGACTGACGCAGATCTTCTTTCAGACAATCATAGGTTGTTACTAGGCTAACTGCCCTTGTGGGACATTTCAAGCCTAGCCATTATCCCAAGTGAGAATCAAACCCTGCACCTTTGGGCTGTAAAATAAACACCTTAACCATTATACCAACCACCCACCCTTTGCTGGACATCCTCAATTCCTCTTACCTTCTTCCTGTCTGTCTCAGATATTCTTCACCAGATTGTCTTCTACAATTCTGCACGTCTGAACCACTGTAATCTATTCTCTTTGATCTTTTCTGCAACTGAAGCTACTTTGGCTTCTGCATGTCCTCATTTCTTCTTCTGTCCCACAGTGTGCATCCTACCACCCTTTTTAGGCACTTAATATCCATCACCTCTAGCTTCATTATCTGCTCTGCCTTTACTGCCCAAGTTTCTGTACCATACAGTAGAACTGGTCACACCACTGTCCTGTACACCTTACTTTTCAACCTCTTTGGCATTTTTCTGTCATAGACTACACCTGGGACTCTGGCTGCAGCCCCTCTGATTCTAGCTTTGACATCTTCATTCAGACTTCCCTTCTCCTCAACCACCTCTCACAGATACTTGAAGCTATTTACCTGTTCCACTACCTTCCCTTCTATCTCAATTCTCAGTTTCTTCTGATTTCCCTAATTTGCTGCCATTACCACAGTCTTACCTGAGCTTAGTTTCATCCCATGTGCTTTCAGTTTTGCATTCCATTCCCCTACCCTTTGCTGAAGTTCTTGCTCAGAGTCTGCCTGTAATGCCACATCATCTGCATACAGCAACTATGTTGATCTGTCCCCTCTGACCTGCTTGCTAATGTAGTCCATCACTAGTATGAACAACAGTGGGCTCAGACCTGAACCCTGGTGCACACCCACTCCCACTGGGAACCCCTCTGTGAGGCAGAACACTATTCATACTTACATCATTGGGTCCTTGCACGTAGCTTGCACTAATTCTACCAATGCTCCTGGGACTTCAGACTACTGTAGTACTGGCAAAATCAGCTTTCTTGAGACCTTGTCATATACTTTCTCCAAGTCTAGGAATGCCCAGTTGGACTCTTTCCTCATATCTAGCTTCTCGACTATCTGTCTCACTGCAAACATCTGGTCCGTTGTGTTGCATCCTGATCTGAATCCAAAATGCTTATCTCCCATCTTACACTCTTCTACTTTGTGTATCTCTTTATCAATCACCCTCTCCAGAACTTTCACGCAGTGTGAAAGAAGTTTGATGCCTCTGTACTATCCACAGCTGTGGATGTCCCCTTTGTTCTTGTGCACAGACAAGAGTATGCTTACTCTCCAGTATTTTGGGATAAGCCTTTCTCTCCACACTGCTATGAGTGCCCTCAGGAGCCATTTCTCCACTATCTCACCCAGTATCTTTATCATATCTGCTGTGACCTCATCTGATCATGCTGCTTTCTCTGACTTCATTTTCCTTAGTGCTATTTTTACTTCTTCTAGGGTGGGCTCCTCTTCTTCTCTCATCATAGGTTTTTCTGGGGCTCTGCAGTATTCTTCATTCAGAAGCTGCTGGAAATACTCCTTCCATCTACCTTTGATGTCCCATGGAGTGGTAAGCAGGTTGTTGCTGGCATCCCTTATGAAGAGTGTCTTATCATCATCTTTAACTTTCTGTCTTTGCCATGCAACCCAATACAGTTTCTTTGTGCCACCTACTGAGTCACTTTCCAGAAGCTGGTAGAGTGCCTCCAATGCCCTGTTCTTTGCTTTTGCAACTCCTTTCTTAGCTTCTTTGTTAGCCAACCAGTATTCCATTCTAGCCTACTCAGTCTTTTCTGATTCCCACTTTTTCCTGCATTCCTCCTTTCTTTTGATGACTTCCTGGACTTCTGTATTCCATTACCAGCTTTCCTTATATACCTTACTTCTATACCTGGCTCGACCACATATCAGTTCTGTAGTCCTCACACATGCTGTTTTGAGGCACTGTTGCAGTATTCTGTACGTAAGGGGATGCCCCATCTCCCCCAGAAGCTTGTCTCTCAGCCAGTATAGATAACCTTAAAAGAGATCTTGTTTGCACTGTTCTACACACTTATGCTTCTCACACAGAATGCAGGGCATAAAAGGGACATATGGATACAATTACCCAGAGCGTCTTTTGCTGCCAGCTCAAATGCCATTGTTGCCAGTTGGTTTGAACATTTTGCTACAGTACTGAATATTTAGAAACACTAGATGAGGGTCCCATTGTGGTTCTTTTTCATTTTAAATTTACTTTCTTGGTCTTGAATTTTGTATCATAAACTAGAGTTCATGTCATCCAAGAAGAGAAAATGTCAGTGTGGGAGGCAAATTCCCCATATGGATCTCACGGACGGTGTCTTTTTTTGTTCGGGAGCTTCCTATGACCATACCTCTTGTAGCACCTGCAAGGCATTTGTGCCTAAGACACTCAGAAGCTGCTTGTCTTCCCTGGCCATTTATCTTGAAAATCAACAGTATAGACAGTTACCCCAGGGAATCATGGTGGAATTTTTTAATCCTGAGATAAACCCGCTAGGTAAGAAGAAGAAGGCCATGAAATCTCAGCCAGATTCTTTAGCTGTCCAGCCTCCACTAGACATCCCTCTAGAAGCAGGTAATAGCTCTGTAGGTCATTCAGTGTTTACATCAGATTTCCTCTACAGCAATCACACAGGAGGGCGGCAATGATCTGTCTTTTCACACGTCCTCTGAGGCTTTGCAGACATGTGCTCTGGACATCGAGGGGGAGCCACAGTTGATTATCTTGGAGGGCTCAAGGGATTCTGCATTTAATAGTCAGATAGGAAGTTCCATGTTCTCGTCTTAAATCTCCCCAAGGGTCAAAACCTCCGGTATTTGTTAGGGCTGATGTCCCCTCTAAGAAAAGACTGTCCTATGGATCCTCATAAGCTACGTCAGGAGGGACTGTTCTCTGCTTTAACTGCCCTAAAGCCCCCTCAGGGGGTTTCAGTACCTGCTCCACCTTGGGCATCTACTATAGGGCATCTGCTGTATTTTATAACTGTATGTCTAAACCACAATACTCATGTAAAGAGCTTATATACACGGCGGCACAGTGGTGCAGTGGTTAACATTGTCACCTCACAGCAAGAGGTTCTCCGGTTCGATTCTCGGCTGGGGTGCCTTCTGTGTGGAGTTTGCATGTTCTCCCTGTGTTCGCGTGGGTTTCCTCCGGGTACTCTGGTTTCCTCCCACATTCCAAAGACATGCATCTGGAGCATTTCTCCCCGGGCCTCCGCTGAAAACAGGCTCTGTGGAACCTAGTCGGACTTTCCCGGTCAACAAATGATAAATAAATAAATAAAATATATAGTCTATTAGCAATTGTTCTGGAGCTTTTCTCCCCGGGGCTCCACTGAAAACAGACAGCTCTGTCCAGTCAGACCTCCCCGGTAAACAAATGTAAAATAAAATAAAATAAATAAAATCTATCCCTTCTAAACTGTTTAGGGAATCAGATTCCTCTGATGACAATTCCCTGCCTGGTGAAGGGTCTTTGTCCTATTCTTCACAGATAACTTGACCTTTGGCTTATGGTTATGATAATGACAAGTCTGTTAACCCTGAATCTCCTTTCAAGGAGTTATCCTTTGGGGGCACAACTGTTAGGATGATGGAATTCTTTAAGTTGGATTATTTTCAAGTGTTGGACATTCAGAGAGGATATTAAGAGTTGCTTCAGATGAATACTCCTAAACCACTGTCAGTTCCTCCTGTGTTGGCTACCATGTTAGTTACTTTCATTGCTACTTCCAAGTCTCCTGATTCTCAGCCTCCTGCTCCTAAGAAACCTGATAGCGTCTATAAGGTTCCTGAGGCTTGTCTATTTTCATTTAAATGTCCTTCTGCTGATCCTGCTATGGTAGCAGTCTCTTCTGACAAACCTTCTAAACTTTTGCCCTCTTCCAAACTTTTGCTTCTGATAAGGATAACAGGGCAATGGAGAGGATTGGCAAGAAAGTTTACACTGCTTCTACTTTGGCCTTTAAGGCTTTTAATTACCAGACCCATAAGACCAAGTATGCTCTGGCCTTGATTGCTCAGGCTTGTCAGGTTATCTCTGCCCTCCCTGATTCTGATGGCAAATCCTTTGCCTTATCACTTTTTAGCTTCTGCTTCACAAGTGGCTTTCCACTCTATTAAGTGTAGCTATGATGCTGCCGACACCTCTTCTAGGGCTGCAGCTTTTGGGTCTGTCATGAGGCGTTATTCTTGGCTTTGTCTCCAGTCTCTTCCTGAGGACATTAAGGCCAAATGGCTGGATGCTCCTTTGGATAATACTCATCTTTTTAGGACTGCTGCTGCTGATGTAAGTCTCTTCAAGAGAAAGGCAAAGTCTTGTAATATCTTAAACATATTTTTGTCTCTCCTATCCCTGTTTTAGCGGAATTATCCTTCTAGATCTGCTTTTGTTCACAGGCAACCCCACTAGGCCTCTAAGGGCAGGAAGGGTGGGAGGCATCCCCTCTGCTAAGGCTTCTCAGATTTCTGTGGCCCAGATGCCTCCTTTATCTGATAAGCCTGCTTCTCTTTGACAATTTGCCCTCCCTGCCTTTAGACCAAGCTCCTTTGTCCCTTTGGCTCTCCCTTCCAAATTGGAGTCTTATCGTTTTAGACTCTTGGGTTCTTTCTATCATCTGCCAGGGTTACTTCATGGTATGGAAATCTCTCCTTCCTTTTTCTGAGATTCTTCAACCTCCTCTTGAGCAACTTCCTTTTTTCCTGGAGGTTTTAGGGTCCCTGTTGAACCAAGCTACAATTCAACCCCCTCCCCCCTTCCCACATGGGACAGTGTTTTTATACCAGGATATTCTTGGTTCCTCAAACGGAGGTCACTTGGAGACCTGCTTTGGAACTCTCCTAGCTCAATACCTTTCTCGAGATCCCTTTTCAGATGCTTACTTTTCAAACTCTGTTTCCTCTTTTATTACCCCAGGCTTTTCTGGTGTACTTGGATCTTAAAGATGTTTACCTTCAAATCTCTAATCACCTTCACTTCAGGAAGTTTTTACATTTCTCCGTGTCTTCCTCTCATTTTCAGTTCTCTGCTTTGCCCTTTGGCCTCTCTACTGCCCCAAGGGTATTCACAAAATTCCTAAATCCTGTGATTGCTTTCTGCAGGCTCCAAGGCATTCAGATTTTTCCCTAACAAGACAACCTGCTGCTTCAGGCGCCTTATCCCAGTTGGCTGTTGCAGGATCTGCAGTTCACCATTTCTCTTCTTCAAAGTCTGGGGTTTACTATTAACTTCCAAACATCTGTCCTGACTTCATCTCAGGCTCATTTGTATCTGGGTTGCAGGATTAAGATGGTGCCAATGTTGGCCTCTCTTCCACCTCCGAAGGTGCTGTCATTGACTGCCTTCTTTCAGTCTCTTCTTCCCCTGTTTGCTCTGCCAGTCAGGGAGTTTTTTCGAGCTCTGGGTTTCATGGCCTCTTCTATTTCTATGCTTCCTCTTGCGAGACTGCATATGCAGAAGCTTCAATGGTACCTCAAGTCGGTTTGGCTGCAGCATCGTCACCCTCTGAATTTCAGTGTACCTCTTCTCCTTTGTCTCAATAAGGAATTCTAGTAGTGGATTCGACAACTCTGTCTCAACCCAGGCCGGTCCTTTCAGCCTCCAGTCCATTCTCAAGAGCTGTTCACTGATGCCTTGGACATGGGATGGGGGGCATCTCTTGATCACCTGAAAGTTCAGGATCTTTGGCCTCCCCATCAGAAGTTAGACCACATCAACATCAAAGAGTTAAGGGCTGTGACTCTGGACTTTCAGGCTTTTCACCCAATGTTCTCTCCAGGCCTCTTAACGGTGTACAGACAACACTACAGTGATGTGGTATGTCAACAAGCAGGGAGGCATGAAATCTTGCCTCCTCTGCAGGATGGCACTTCAGGCTTGGGAAGTGACTCTCAGTTATCTGTTAACTCTTCAGCCAGTACACATTCCCTCAGAGCACAATTTTGTGGCAGACTTTCTGAGCAGGTCCAGAACACAGGCTCATGAATGGATGCTTCACAGAGACGTGTTTCTGGACATTGTCCATCGCTGTGGTATTCCTCACGTAGATCTTTTTGCCTCCCCTCTGAACAGGAAGCTTCTTCTCTTCTGTTCCAGAATTCCATGTCATCTGGCCTGGAAGATGGAGACAATGTCCCTTCCGTGGAAGGGAATGTTTCTTTATGCTTTCTCTCCTCTTACACTACTTCCAACAGTCCTTCAGAAAATTCAGCTGGACTCCCCAAAAATCTTGCTAGTGTCTCCCTTTTGGCTGAGACAGCACTGGCTCCCCCTCTTAATGCATTTGGCCAGGGGCAATCATCAGAAGTTACATCACTGGTTGGATCTCATCACACAGAATAAGGGGTCTCTATTCTATCCCCACTTATCCACTCTGCAACCGATAGTGTGGGTGATAGGGTTTTGATCCCTTTCAGGCACCTCTTTTTTGAGGATGTGCTCAGGGTTTTAAAGGAGACAAGGAAACCCTCAACCAGAAGATATTATATGCACAAATGGAAGAGATTTTTGGTCTGGTGCCATACTCGTAACCAGGATCCTTTTCAGTGGGGGTCCCTCTGGTCATCTCTTATTTGTGTGAGTTGCTCCAGTCTGGCTTGGCCTACTTTTCTGTGAAGGTCCATTTGTCAGCCATTTCTGCTTGTCTATCCTTGAATACTCCTTGACTTCTCATTTTGAGGTCAAGCAACTTCTTAAAGGCAAACTAATGAAAACGCAGCTCAAACCACTGGCTCAAAAAACCACTTGAATGCCGAGTCGCTCACTCCCGATCTCCTAGTCACAATGAAGGCACCCTGTATAGTAGGCCTCCAGGAAAACCTATTCCTCCCCCTCCTTGGGACTTAATTTTGTTTTGGAAAAATTGACTCAGGCTCCTTTCAAGCCTGCAAATTCTGTGCAAACCTTCACTAAGCATTATAAGTTGGATATGGTTTCCTAGGCCAGAGCAGGTTTTGCTGAAACCATTTTGCATGGGGTTGTTGAGGGCTCTTGTCAGCCTTCCACCTCCCATTCTGTTTATTGAGCTGTTTTATTCTCCCTTATGTACCAAATACTGCAGCAGTGATATGAAAGGACATAGTACAGTTGTACAAAATCTTACCATACCAGTAGATGCCCTTTCCCCTTCACTGTTGCAATATTCACTCCCTCTCTCCAACCCCCTCTTGCTTATTCTGCATTTTTTCCTTCTGGATGTACAAGGACTCCTTTGTCCAATGACGGTTGTTCTCTTCCGGGTAGTTGTGTCTGCACATCTGTTTTATGCCCTACGTTCGCTGTTGGAAGCATAAATGTGATGAATGGCTCAAACAAGATCTCTTTTAAATTGATCTATTCTGGCCAAGCAACGGGCTGCCGGGGTCAGGACATCCCCTTATGTTCTGAATTCTACAACAGTGAATGGAAGGACATCTACTGTTAATGTAAGATTTTACACAACCTTATTTTCTTCGTATGACCTACTGACTCGACAAAAAAAATCTCTTTAGTATGGTTAATCAGAATGCAAGGCATGGCTTATATTCAGGTGAACCAATGTGGTCTTCATACAGTTTAAGAGAAACTTAACCAAGACATCAGGGACATTTTACGTCTCTGAAATTGAGAAGATGATGCTGTCAATGCTGGTGGCAGGGGTTGCTTTCAGTCCCACAACAGGATGGTACCTATGGGCTAGACCACAGATGCATGCTCTAGGTAGGATGAGAGGGACACATGGTGCTACCAGGCATGGAAGTCCAGCTACACAGAGACAGTGGGGTTGGCAGAAGAATGCACTCCCATTGGGCCTAGCAAAGTGCTGTACTGTAGGAGGAAGGTGTTGAAAGCAAGCAAAAGCTCTTAAACTTCCCACTGAATGACAGCCATAATCTTGGGATCTTGCTTCCCTATCAAACTGCTGAATGCCAGGAAGAGGAAGAAATGAAAGTACAAACAAGGGATAGTAGCTTGATCAATGCTGGAAGAATGGGATGATTAAAAAAAAACATAAAACAACCAAAGCTATAATTTTAGTCAATGCAAGAAATATGACCACTAAGCCTGAAAAGGGCACATCAACTAGCACTTGTCTGATTTCATCAGTACTAAAATCAAACAAAAAAAAAAACTTTTGCACATGCATATTCCAGGCAAAGCGAAACCAGTGACTCACCTTACGAGACAAGGCACAGAACATGTCTAAGACAATTCTTTTGCCCCCTTGATATTTATCTCTCCTTTCAAGCAGCACATTCTCATTCATCAGTAAATATAAGCCATCGCTTTTCCCACAAAGTAGCATGCCAAAAATAATTCATGCATTTGTAAAAATACTACTGGTTATTAATCTTATCAATTAAATCTCTCTCAAGCATAGAAAAAACCTACAAAACTTAAAAGCATTACCATACATGCTGCACTGACGCATTCTGAAGGTTACCTGCTCAGGATATGGTGGACCAAGCCAATGTGACTTACAGCCCAAGGCTTTCACTGCCTGAGCTGTTCCATACATTGCACCCATCTGAGCTCCAACCTGAGGAGATGGATCAAACACAGACAATGAAGGATACAGAAAAACGGAACAGGAAAATGTGTATTCTCTGCGGAAAATAAGTTGATATCAGCAAAGACATTAAACAGAGTCAAATTTTTTAAGAGGGAAGAAAGGGTTCCTAAAGGTAGAAAGAACAGAACAGAACTGAAAACAGCACAAGGTAATTTGCCAGTCATGCTGCGCTTCCACAATTACAGTTTAACACACCACGCATAACATACTAAAAATAATAAAGCACTAAGGTTATTTATATGCTAGATCTACAAAACTGACAGCAGCATAAAGGTCTCTACACAACTTTCTGAAGCATTTCAAAGATACCCACTAAGCTTTTCCTGATACTGTCCTATTGATACACAAGAAATTCTGTACACTGCTGAAGACCCATACTTGGAGGAAGCACAGAAAACCTTATTTTCTGTATGAGGAGAGAAGGATCACAAAGCCACCTGACTACAACTTTTACAATCAATGGGGAAAGAGATCCCATTCTGTATCTGACTGCTATCAGTAACCTGGCTTTATACAAGGCTGTGCAATGTTGGAAGAGGGGGTTGTGGCAGGCTATGTTACTGGTACAAAGAAGAGGACACAAAGCCCTGTGATGCTAGTGCATGCTGTATGATAAGAGAAAGTGAATAAAAAAAAACTCATGAAAGTCGTCAGGTGAAATCTACCCTGGGTAGAGGGAGCTTCCATCCAGATCTGAACAGGAAGAAGAAACACTGCATATCAGTGACTGCTAATCTTCTTACCATCTGACCCCCACCCAAAACCTGAAGGATTATCAATAGCATGAGATGGAGACCATACCTTAACAAAAAAAATTAAGACAAAGGCCAGAGCTCTGCAATGCTTGGGTATCTGAAAGGAATGTAGTCACAAATGAGGAAACCAGGGGAGGAAAGTAGCTAGCTGACATAAAACAGAAAAACACTAACTGAATCGAAGTACATCATGTGATATAATCAGGGTACTAACACAGGCAACATACAACCTTGTAAACCCAATTCACAGTAGGGATTTACCATGAAACAATGCATCTCTCATACTTGAGATACAAAACAAGGCAACTATAACATCTAAACTGGAAAAAAAATATCACATTAGTAAGCTGCTGTACTAAACAGCTCAAAACAGTACAAAAGTGCTTTTGCAAGGGGGTTGTGGCCCCTCCCATCCTTCTGATGTGGGAGCTCTGCACTCACATCCCAGATTGCTATATATACTACCTCCAAGGATGCATAAACTCAGAGAAAAGGGAACATTTGTAAAAGACATGAAATAATTTTTCCTTCTTCTCCAAGTTCTGCTTCCATACAACAATGCACACCATCTACAACAAAGCAAGCACCATTACACTAAATGATTAAGTAACCTATGGCTCACAGCTACTTCTTAAGAGGCTCCTAAAACACTTCAGCAGCTTTCAGTTATGTAGCCCTTTAGAAGATAATGCAGAGATATCAAAAAGTTCAAAGTGTTTTATTAAATGCAGTCTTACACCCAGCCACAACTGCAATAGCTGTGAGTCTCATTAGTGAAGCATACTACATTTCTTTACATGCACTGCACTTCACTTGCATGCCAAATGCTAGAGCTTAAAGTGCTGTGAAATGAATAGCTACTGCTCAGGTGGTAAGCTGACTCTAGGTATTAACCATCTGTTTATATCGTTCTATTTGTACAGTTCAGTTACTGCCATGGAAGACTGTTTAATTTTAATTATGACAGAGGTACTGATTTTGCTATCATCCATGCTAATCTTAGTTGTTTGATTCATTTTTTTTCATTCTGATGTTGCAGCCCTTTTTTACATCTCAGATCCACAGAATATACACTACAGTATTATTTTACAGGTATGTATGTAGCATTTGTGCACATGTTCTGAGACATGGACTCCATATCTGCACATGTTCTATGAGACATGTACTTCATATGTGCACGTGTTCTATAAGACATGTACTCCATACATGCACAACTACTGGATGCCTGAGCAGTTTCTAACTTTGGCTATCACTGAAAGAGATGTGTGTTACCTTCTACATGTGAATGAGTAATAGGTTGAATGATAATTGACAAATTATACATCTTCAATCATCATTATTGTTTTAGAAGAGCTTGTTTTTTGCTGTGGGCATATTACAGAAGGTATTCTAATGAGGTAAGGTAGGTATGCATTACCTTAGAATAGTTTTGTCAGACAGCAAACATTCCTTGTTTTTTCTGAACATACTTCTTTAATGGCTATCTTGCAGTTGCTATGACTAGCAGACTTGCATAAAATGCACTAAAAATTGGACCTCTGTATTACAGCTGTTGGCTTTCAACCTCAGAGCTGAAGACAAACACGTTTCAGTAATTCATGTATTTTGTGAAATTTAAATTTGCTTGTACTATTTTCAGCAACTAAATGAATACTTTCGCCATTGCACTAGGGATTTCTTACACTGTGAAAACCTCAGTGTTTAATTTGTAAGTTTTTCCAATATCAAACTGCACAAAGTTGCAACTATGATGTATTATACATATTTACAATGTGGTGTAAAGTATGACTCCATATACTGGGGGATACCAGTACAGAATGCCCAGAATTAAGCTACCATATCTTATGTTTACATGTCTGAGGGAAGGGCAAGGGAGACTAACCAGAGCTCTGTTTACTTTATGCTATAATTGTTCTATAATTTTCAACTGAAGTCCTCTATAGTATCCAAGTGTCATAATCTAACGGTATTTTTACCTACTAGCATTTTGTTAAGGATTACACTTCGATTACATCATATTATGTTATATTATATCATATTGTTAAATTATATTATATTATATTATATTATATTATATTATATTAGTAAGCTCCAAGTGTTTTAAATTAAATCAAATCATTACTGGAGTAGTAAGGCAGGGAAATAAAATAAGGAACAGATGCTAAAATATTTAATGAATGGGTAAAAGAGGTCAGGACAAGAAGAGATTTTTTTAGGGGGGGTCTTAACTAATACAATACATTTCACACATAAAAACATATGGCCACTTTTACCTAGGACTATTACACCTCTATTTATAATTTTGCCCATGAAGTTGCACAAGAAAATATTTACATGAAATTTATCATAATAAGTGTTTACTTTGATCAGAGTTAACTCTTACTAAGCTTTTTTTTCTGCAATACAGGAATATCTTTCATTGTGTCAAATAATTTATGGAACTGAATATGGAGACCATAATGCATAGACACTATATTTTTAATAATCATCACATCTACAGTTACCTGAGCCACTGCCTTTACCTTCTTCTTTTCTCTTTTTCTCTACCTCCAGTCTCTCTTGCCTTTATCATCTTCTCTTCTCCATTCATATCATTTTCTCTCTTTTCCTCATTATTCTTAACAGAATGTGACAGTTTACAAATAATCAGAGGATACAGTTCATTGCATATAATTCTTTTACATTGACTTTAAGATGAATACCAAAAAAAAAATATTCTTGTTTAGTTGGCCGCGGTGGTGCAGCAGTTAGCATTGTCACCTCACAGCAAGAGACTCTCCAGTTTGATTCTCGGCTGGAGTGCCTTCTGTGTGGGGTCTGCATGACTTCCCTGTGATCGACTGAACGTTAAAAGACATGCAGGTAGGTGTGTATGTGTGCCTTCTCTGAAGGTCGGGTGCCGGGCTGACAACTCAGCACCGTATAAATCCACTGCCAGTCATAAGCAGACTGGTGATCTGCTGTGACAACCCCTAACTGGGAAAAGCCGAAAGAGACCAAAATATATTATTTAAAAGATTCTAGACATCTGGTCAAATCTTCTGTTTCAAAGAAAAAGGGATAGGCTGTTGTCATGTCCCACCAATTCCTGTTTTGTTGAAAGCAGTGTGTATGCAAGTGTGTTAGACAAATATCAGCATTCCTCTTTACCCTTACTACTGTAAAACACTAGAGACAGCACACTGAGAGTTGTACAGGTATGGGAAGCAAAGGAGGGGGCTTGTAAAAACATTGCTTTCTTTTTCTTTTTGTCTGGATCAAGTAGATGATTTTTTTTCAGTGAATTCAGGTAGATGTCTGTAAAGACACACACGATAAATATATATGTGCACACACACATCAATGCACGTGTGTGCACCAATATGTTGCACGTGCGTGCACGCACACACACACACGCATATATATCTACACACATACACATCTCACTAGGAAGTTGCTACATATATTTGTTTTAATTATTTTTTTATTCTTCTCTTTCTGATTTAGATATATTTATTCTTCAATCAGAATTAAATTAGTTGGGTTGCTTCTGTTATTTTTTTTCTATTTCCACGCTCTTCTTAAATCAACCATGTGTTACTGCACTCTGTCATCTTTGTCATTTCAATTACTTACTTACTGGCAACAGAAGCTCCTTAATCTCTCCCTAGATCCTCTCTCCATCTATATGCCCTGTCACCTGCTTCGGGCACCGCGCAGCAAGAAAGACTGAGGAAGATGGCATTGGCTGACGCTTTTATACCCCAGGCGCTCTGACATCGGGGAAAAGGGCGACATCAGCCGACGCCGGACCCAGACTTTGGAATCCGGCTGATCGAAGGGCTGCCTGAGGCAGGACAACCCATATGTAAGGACTGCAGATGCATCCTTGAAGGACATCAAAAATTTCAACCTTGGTCTCATCAGACCATAGCACATTTTCCCTTATGCTCTTGGGAGACTTTATGTACAGTTTTGCAAATTTTAGCTGGGCCTGGATGTTGTTCTCTGTAAGAAAAGGCTTCTGTCTTGCAACCCTACCCTATAGCCCAGACATATGGAGAATATGGGAGATTGTAGTACACAACCAGTACCTGCCAGAAATTCCTGCAGCTCCTTCAGTGATGCTGTAGGTCTCTTGGCAGCCTCCCTGACCAGTTTTCGTCTTGTCTTTTCATCAATTTTGGAGGGATGTCCAGTTCTTTGCAACGTCACTGTTGTCCCATATTTTATCCACTTTTTGATGACTGTCTTCATGTGTTCCATGGTATATCCAATGCTGTGGAAATTTTTTTGTACCCTTCTCCTGACTGATACCTTTCAACAATGAGATCCCTTTGATTGTTTGTAAGCTCTCTGTGAACCATGGCTTTTGCTGTAGCCGGCAACTGAGTACACGTCAGGAAAATCCTACTAGGACAGCTGAACTTTATTTGGGGTTAATCAGAGTCTCTTTAATTGATAGCAGGTGTGTACCCAAGAAGACTGAATGTTGTAATTAAATCAAACGGTGTTTTCAACAAAGTACTGGTCTAATGGTGTGCACACTTATGCAACCAGCTTATCTTACATGTTTTATTTTTTATATTTATTACCCTAACAGATTTTTTATTTTCAATTGAACTGTACAGGTTACAGGTCACATTAAGGTGGGAAAATTTTTGAAATGATGTATTGTGGTCTTGTTTTTTTATATCACAAAAAATCTGGCATTTTAACAGGGGTGTGTAAACTTTTTATATCCACTATATATGTTATTTATGTACTCTTCCCAGCCACTGCTTTCCACAGATCCATGATACTAAGTGCTCACCCAGCAAACCAACATTGCTCTTGAATAAACCTCCTTTACTATATATTGTCTCCTGCTTATTTTCCTAGATCTCAGCAAAGCTTGGAGTCCTAGCCTGCATTCCAGAAGTGTTTTACTTGTATCCAGCGCCATCCAGATTAAATATCGTTGATTGCTAAACCACATTTGCTTAAGTTATTTTGAGTGATTGTTGCTGTTTCCTGCTTTTATGAGTGCATTTCACTGTATTTCTCTAAAAAAATATGCTCTTCCTGTCACTGTTACTCCTGCAAGACTGTTTTGAAATCACCTTCAGCAAGGGATTTCCAACTAGCTGTTTAACTGGTTTGTGGTAGCATTGCACTTGTGGGTCTCTTCTACTGTGTTTTTACATTAGGAGGGTTGGGTTTGTTCATCTTGTGGCAGGATGTGTTTGCCTGTTCTATCTAAGTTGGGAAATGCACAAAAAGACTCAGAGCAGTCGTTTTACTGTCCACAGGGCCCACTAGTTAGTTCTCTGTTCTCTTCTGTTCTGCTATAAATTTTGTGCATTTGCGTGGGTTAGCAGTACCCTGTACAGCAGCAAACACCTAGAAAGCAAATTTTCCCTATGGAAAGGTCCATAAAATTGTACTCTGTAAGGCAGCAATACAGAGCAAATACCTTATGTGCCAACAAGCTTACAGTGGCTAGCTGGGCTTCGAGTGGCGATACCTACAGATTTAGTAAAATTCAGAATTGTGCAACATTATATTTAATGGAATTTAGTACTGTTTAACATAATCTGCCCCAGTAAAGGATCCTTATTAGTCTTTCCCAACACAGCACCCTTAAAAGCCTTCTAATCCCAAACATCACCCCCTTGTATCTCACCACTCAAAGGTCTGGACAGTATGGATATGCAATTAACTTCTCTGTAGACAGTTTGGTGGATATGGGCATCCTGAGACAATGTAGCAACTGTCTCATATTTACTGACAACCACTTAATCCTTAAAGAAGCAGATACAATATATGAGATGCACTTAAACAATGATATTGCAGGTTAAACTCTTGCATACAAGTGCACATCAGGTTGTCAAAACCTCTCACAAGGCACCCATCTCGCATAAGCACCCAACACAACACACAATCACGGTCTCTCACTCACACACACACACACACACACACCTAGACTGCCCATGTCAAAGATATGCCTCAGCATGACCAAAGGCACTCAGAAAAAAACAACACCTGACACCACATCTATTGTCACACTCAATGGAACCCCAAACACTATGCCGCTAAGGCAAACAAAGAGGCTTCCCAGGACACTCGTTATTCAGAACTCCATTGCAAGATATACTGATGCCAGACTGAACAAGAGGAAGGTAACAGTTAATTGCTTATCTGGAGTCAGGATATGCCAAACTACGCACACACTCAAGTCATTACACCACAACTATATTAAGATTCCGATGCAGTCCAGGTAGTTGTAAATGACTTGAGATGTACTTCCCCTTTCAGACTGCATGTCTCAGGCTGTTATGTGCCTAAAACTGAGCAGCATATTACCATCTTTGAAGATGATGGCACAATAAGCGAACGATCATTTCAACAACTGGCTGTTTTTCTGGCATCATACTAAGGGAGACAAAAACAAAACCATGTAAGCGCTTTTGCGTAGTACTCCTACGCTTTATCAGGTTTCAAAATTCTATCACAAGCCTAAACATTTTAAACACTGTTAAACCAATCACTGCTAGCAACCTTTTCCCCTCCAATTAAATAATTGGTGGAAACAAAGTGATTTAAAGTAACCTAACACTTTAACAAAATAAGTACATTTTTAGTATGTTCCAACCACAACTTATATAATAAATTTCAAATATAATAAATAAGACATATATTGCAGATATTTAAACAATATAATATGTAAGGCTGAAAGGCTGCTGTTTCACCCTTTGTTGACACAGTTCTGCATTAAATTTTCCAAAACATCAGTATATTTGCAACAGCATAATGAAATGGTTTATGTATGATGCATGACCTAGGTATAGAATATGTAAGAGGTTTTTTAACCCAGGTAAGTCTGTTTTCTAACAGTTAAGTATATTTGATTTATGCTTTGTTGGAACTCATACTTGAAAATAACATTTTTTTTCTTTCATGATAAGTTCTTTTTGCAGAAACTGGGAGTGGCAACAGGGAGTGTCGAAGCTAATTCATATGCCAACATGGTATTGGCTTATTGGGAACATGAATTTGTGCATAATAACAATCCCTTTGGTAGTCATTTATTTTAATACAAATGATTTGTTGATGATCTTTTGGTTGTCTGGAGGGGGACAGCTGAATCGCTGAGTCAATTTATTGTATATCTGCATTCAAGTATGACATTTCTTAGGTTTTCTTACCGGTACTCTGAATTCAGTATTAACTTTCTGGATTTATCTGTTAGAATGGATGAACTTAAGAATTTTAGTACAGCTATTTACAAAAAAACACACAGACATAATCATTTGTTACACAAATCAAGTATGCACTCACGACACATACCCAAAAATGTGCTTAAAGGCCAATTTTTACAAACTATGAGGTTGCATGATAAGGAAGATGATGCTCAGGCAGCGCTAGGTTAGATGGCTTGTGACTTCACTGACAGAGGCTATACAGAGTCTGAAGTATATAAATCTATGTATAAAGTCTATGCCCTTAAAGATTCACTTGCACAACCTTATTTCTCTAAAAAAGTTCCTAACAGCTTTGAGAGACTTGGAAGATAAGTTATTTAAATATAAGCAGCTGCAATGGCAGTGGTTACATATGGAAGCAAATCTAAAACAGCAAATTGCTCCCCATGGTCAGAGTATTAGGAATGCCAACATATGGGGACAGCCACCCGGAACTTCTTAAGCAGTGGCAGTCCCTTAATCTTCAGCTAAGTTTTGACTACATCCAACTGCTGACTTGACTACTTTAAACCTGCAGAACTGCAGTTACAAGAGGAGATCAGGAAGCTACAGGCTGATATTAATGCTCATTTTTGCTCTGAGTCATGTAGAACTAGTATTGATATGGTGTATGATAATGTCTCTGCTTTTGAAAATAGACTGCAAATGACAAAACGCAAGAAATTATTTAGGGACATGGCAGATTTTAATAAAGGGCATGTTTTTTCCTGGCCCCATGAAACAGCCGTTAGAATGGCTAGCACTGAGAATTTTAACAGTGCTGGTATATCATCAGAAATTGACAGAATTGTGAATGCAGAAATGTCTGTAACACAGGAAGAGTGAGTTGCTCCAGTTTTAACTTCTGTTAATGTGACAACAGTAGATGCTAACAGTTTAGCATCTACCTCTAAGTGAGATATCGCAGTCAATGAAACTAAAACTCCTGTTTTTTCTCTCAATGAACCACTTCCAATCCAGTAGGATTTTCAGAAAGGGAGATCGAGGAGCAGATCGCAAAGGAGCGGCGAGTGAAATCACACAACAACATGAGAATGAGAAACAGGAATGTGGTAACAATTTTTAATATCTCATCGCATACCCTCTCTACAGATGAGATAAGACTATTAGATAAAGGGCTGTCATCTGAAGTTATTACTGACCTAAAGATCTTTGCACGCAATTGTAAAGTATTTATTTAAGAATAATGTAAGCAGTGGTGCAAATACACTTAAGAAACCCAGTACTTTCACACCTGAGATTTATCTGGTGGTTGAAGCTTTTACCAGGCTATATGAACATGAGCTTAGGGAGAATTTTATGTTTGACTCTAAGGCATCATTTTATAACTTAACAGCATGTGAACACTCTGCACTTAAGGAACTTCAAAGTAACACTGCCATTGAAATACGACCCGCAGATAAAGGAGGCAGGGTCATTATTATGGACAGAAATGATCATCTAGGTAAATGAATGAGATGTTATCAGATACTGAGACTTATAATTTTTTTACAAGTTCCAAGTTGATGGTATCATAAAAAGGGTGGAATTTATGTTACATGAGCTGCTCATGACTGGAGTGACTGGTGAAGACTTATATATGAGTTCTTTTGTGTGGAACATCATTTGGTACCACTCCTCTATGGGTTACCTAAAGTGCACAAAAATATTGAGAATCCACCTATGCGACCGATTGTGTCGAGTAGGGATTGGGTTACTGAACCCCTCTCGATTTTTGTGCAAAGACGATTACATCTTTTATTGGACTGTGTTAAAAGACACAAACATTTTTGAGTGGCTTATACTCATGGTCCAATATGTTTGTAGATAGATCTGGACTGCTTCTAGTGACTTTAGATATAACTTCACTTTTCACAGTTATACTGAATGACCTAGGTACAGAATATATATGAGTTTTTTTTAACCCTGGTAGGCCAGTTTTCTAACAGTAAAGTATATCTGATTTGTGCTTTGTTGGCACTCATACTTGAAAATAACATTTTTATCTTTCAGGACAAGTTCTTTTTGCGGAAACTGGGAGTGGCAATGGGGACTGTCTGTGCTAATTCATATGCCAACATGGTATTGGCTTATTGGGAACATGAATTTGGGCTTAATAGCAATCCCTTTGCTAGTCATTTATGTTACTACAAATTATTTGTTGATGATCTTTTTGTTGTTTGGAGGGGGACAGCTGAATCGTTGAGTCAATTTATTCAATATCTATCTCAAAACCGACATTTCTTCGGTTTTCTTACCAGTTCTCCGATGTGCTAGAGTGGATGAACTTAAGAATTTTAGTACAGCTATTTACAAAAAAACATCCAAATGTAATAATTTATTACACAAATCAAGTATGCACCCATGACACAAACCCAAAAATGTGCTTAAAGGCCAATTTTTACGAACTATTAAGTTACATGGCAAGGAAGATGAAGCTCAGGCTGCTCAAGGTCAGATGTCTTGTGACTTCATTGATAGAGACTATATAGCAGATGTGTCCAACCTGCAGCCCTCAGAGCTCTTCCATGCGGCCCATGACCCTTAATCCCAAATTCAATACTTTTTCAGTTTTTTTGTGTTTTTTTTCGCACCCGCGACCTTTAACCGGTATGCACATGTGACAAAAGCACCCTTCCCATTTAGTTTATTTGCTCCAAAATAGGAGCGGTCTATTCACACTGAAGAAGAGCTGAAGAAGGATTTATCATTTGCACCGAAGAGCTGAAAAAGAAGGATTTATCGTTGACTTTAAAATGGACAGCAACTCCTAACCTAACTGTATTAACAGGTAAGTATAAAATCCTGCTGTTGTTTTTTTAATAGGGGCAGATTCTTGTTTCAGCATGAGGAGTTTTTAGGCTGATGCAGTGCATTGCATATGAAGATGTAGTCTGGCAATGAAGCTATTACCAGTAGGAGGTTTTTAATCAAGCTAGTAAAAGAAACTACAGCATTGATGATGTGCAGAATTCTTGAGAGCAAATTACTTACTTCCCAATGCATTACACTCAGTGTGGAGGAAAGGAAGCACTGGAAAGAGGTCAACAGAAGTACAGCAGTGATAAAAATGGCAGGGGATTACCAGACATACAAGTTAGTGACTGAAAATACAAAATGCATTGGAAATATTACAGGCTTGTTGTGATGTTGTTTGCAGAGAAGCCAAATTATAAAATCATGTGTTTTGTGATGAATTTGGCAAACTGTAAAAGAGCAATTACACACACACACACACACACACACACACACACACACACACACACGCACACTGGTGTAAGAGAATTAATTCAGAATCTGAGAAGCAGCAAGTACTGCCACTGGAAATCCTTGAGTGAGAGTGACAGCTGTGGTAGTCTTGAGTTGTAGATTCTCCATGAAAGTTGTAATTTAAAAATAACATAACTACCCCTGTCTCAAAAGGAACATGGGATTCCAGAGAGGAGTCCTGCTAAATATTTTAGATTTGGAAGATGGTAGAATGGTGCTTGACAGATGTTCGGAGAGTCCGAGTTAATAGTTGTGATAAAGACTGAGGAGTTTCATTTATTTTTTACATCCAGATAGCGTAATGATTTTTTTTTCTTTTTTTTTTCAAATAATTTTTTATTTTCCAAATAATATAATGTTTAACAATACAATCATCAATAAACAAGTATTATAAACCTTTATATACACTATGTACAATTGACCTGAACAAAGGAGGGAAAGAATTAATAAACTATATGCAATTAGTAACAACAATTTATAATATTCAATTAATAAAGCATAAAGTTACACATTCGTTATTTAGGGTTCATTTTTAATGTCTCAACAAGAGTTAACATGTTTTCCCAAGGACTGTTTGTCCATGTTTTAGGTGAAATTCTTGATTTCTTCACCTTAATTTCTAATGTCGTTGTTTCTTCCATCAATCTCAAGAATTCTTCCAGAGTAGGTTCTTGTGAAGACTTGCACTTTCCAGTTATACATTTCCTTGCCACAGCTAGTATGGACCAAAGTAGGTATAGATCTTTTTTATACATTCCAATAGTATCATTAACATTTAAGAGGACTAAAGATTTGGTTAAAATAA
This sequence comes from Protopterus annectens, assembly GCF_019279795.1. Taxonomy (NCBI): domain Eukaryota; kingdom Metazoa; phylum Chordata; order Ceratodontiformes; family Protopteridae; genus Protopterus; species Protopterus annectens. The sequence goes on along the minus strand of NC_056732.1, from coordinate 75,356,216 downwards.
AGGTATCTGTGAATATAGCTTGGAGAAAAATAGTAATTTCTTCCCAGAATTTTTTTATATTAATACAATAAAAAAATATATGACACCAATCAGCTTTACAGTTTAAAGAACATCTCCAACAAATGGATTTATCAAGTGAGTTGAATTTGGCTAGTTTATCAGGTGTAATAAATGCCCTGTGAATATATTTCCATGTAAATATTTTCCATACTTGTAAATTAAATGTTAAGTTAACAGAACATAAAAGATTTGTTTTACCCTCGATAGATTAGTATGACATCCTTTTGCTATGAAATTCCAATATCTTCCATTAGGGTTAGTTTTATATGTTATCAATATTTTGTATAATTTTGAAATTAGATTCATCCAATTATGATGTTTTGATGGAGGAAAACCTGCATGAGCTACTTGTCGTAGAATTGATTATATACATATAACCATGTGTGCCCACATAACTAAAGAGGTATGTGCTATACGAGTTTAACTTTAAATGCTGACAACTACAGGAGGCTGCATATGGTATGGTGTAACATAGAGTCTACTCTGATTAAAGATCTCATGGAGTCATACCAGTACCCTTCACAATGTCATACAATAACCAAGCAGCCAAGCCTTGCTGACTTAGTGGACTTGGCCTCTTGACATGGCTCTGCCTTCATTTTCCGATGATTACAGATATTAACCATTTTTGTTTTGATAGTTCAGAAACGCAATGGTATTAAACAAATATCACTTGTTTATCTGAGTAATTTGTTTCTGATCTGAATACAGATGGTGTTTCGATTAGTTTTTTGTGTAAGAAGGGAAGAGTGAATAATAACACATTACTGAATGCCAAAAATCCCAATCCAATGCCATGTCTTTTTGTCTTCACAGCTAGCTAATTATGCTAACAAAGCTTAATTATCCTGTGTCAGTGGAGAGAGATGGATCTGTACATTGCTTGTTGTAGGTCTTAAAACTTAGGACTCTTATGCAGGTTGCAGCAAGGCATATATATGTATAAAAAAAATATATATATATATATAGATGTGTGTGTGTGTGTATAATACACACTACACATACATACATACCTATATGTGTGCAATTCTTCAGAAGCTGAATTTGATGAGCATGTTTTCATAGTGCGCTTGATGAGTGAAAGGCAATTGGCTCTGTACAACCTTTACTTTCTTCACATTTAAAAATAACCTTGGAAACAGAATATAGACAAGATGGGGTTCAAGGCAACCCTGCCTAAGGACTGAGTGCGGTGTATCACCTGACTTTGCATGCAGGTCCAATTTTTACAGCACTAAGTTGGTACATTGCTGATAGCAGTTGCAGTGTTTTCCGCTTTGCAGATGCCACTTGTATTATGTTAGCTAACTGTTCTGATTTTGGTTGATTTTTTAAAACTAATGGGTGACTTAGAAATGTAATTTGCAGTACTATGTTGCATGAGTAGGCAAATGCCATACAATGATTTTAAAAGATACTTTTAGTGGTCTCTTGAATGGAAATGTTCTTTGAGCATTTGTATCTTTTTAATGAGATGTTTGGGATGATTGCATTCTTGACTTTTTAGATTTCTATTACTTTTGCTCAATGAAATTTGATTTTCTAAGTCTCTGTTGGACTACATGTTCTAAAGCCCTAGGTCACATCTGCCTGGCAATGTTTGACTGTCTGTGGATACAAGTGCATGTTTCACTTATAACTCAGTTTTATTTATGCAGGTGTTCTATCATAAGCAGTTACTGCATGGCTTTACTAAAAGTATTTTGTAAACATAACTAAGATGTTAGAGATAACTGTTGGATTAAGAATTAGAATTAGATTAGAATGAGAATTTGAATTTTAGGGCAAATATTAGGCATTTATTACATTTATTCATTGTTCAAATGCACCTACAGTACCAGCCAGGAGGTAGACTTTGGTAGCCCGCGACAGCAAAACAGTTAACTATATGACATATTTTATATGCTGCCCCAAGACAATTTCTATTCACTCAATGCAGCCCCAGCAAGCGAAAAGTTTGGACACCCCTGAATACAGAGTCTGAAGTATATAAAACTATGTATGAAGTCTATGCCTTTAAAGATTCACGTGCACAACCTTATTTCTCTACTTGAAATGTTAGTTCTGAACAACTAACTAATAATAATATATAAACAGTTAGGATGCATCGCACATACTCCAGTAATGTTGGTAAGTTGTGTAAGATTTTTATAAAGCATTGGTCTGTACTCTTGATGGATAATGCTGTAGCTGACATTGTTTTTAAAGGAAAATTCAGGCACAGGACCAACTATCTCTCCCTGAATTGTGTTATAAAAATCAACATGTTAAATCTCATATCAGATCTGAGAGATTAGATACTTTTTCTTGCCGACACTGATCTGCTTGTGTTTTTATTAGTAATACAACTTTATAGGAGGTTAGAATTGAAATGTTTTGCATGTTGGAACACTGAATGTGGTTTATAGTGCTACCTGCGCTACCTGCATGACCTGTGATTGTTACTATATTGGCAAAACTAACCATAGTTTAAGGGAGAGAATTTTGGAACATGCAGGTGATAGCAGGAAAGGTAAACAAACTAATGTACTGGCCAAGCATGTTACTGAAAATGGGAATGAAAATAAAAAGTTTGTTGCTCTGGAAGTGCTATGTGAAAGTCTGAAGCTTGGTGATTTAGTGAATCTGACAGAATGTGCAGAACTAAGGTGGATTGTCAGTCTAAATGCTGACAAACACCCTGGCTTGAATGGGCTTGTCTCCATTAAACCTGTTTTAAACGGGAGAAAATTACCTTATTGAACTTTTCATTGAGATATGTCATGTTGTTGTTGTGTCTTTCGGCTTTTCCCAGTTAGGGGTCGCCACAGCGGAACTCCGGTCCGCTAATGATTGGTAGTTGATTTTTATGTGCCGAGTTACCAACCCTGACGCACAACCTTCAATGAAGGTACGCCCATTCACGCATGTCTCCACGCAGAAGACGCTCTAGCTGAGAATTGAACCGGACAGCGTCTTACTGTTGTTGTTGTGTCTTTCGGCTTTTCCAGGTTAGGGGTCATCACAGCGGAACTCCAGTCCGCTAATGATTGGCAGTAGATTTTTATGTGCCGATTTACCAGCCCTAACGCACAACCTTCAATGAAGGAACGCCCATTCACGCATGTCGCCACACAGAAGACGCTCTAACTGAAAATCGAACGGGCAACATCTGTGAGGCGACAACGCTACCGCAGCACCACCACCGCAGTACTGTGAGGCAACAATATGTCATGTGATTTTTATATATAAATGGTTGTCTTGACTATTGTTATAATAAGTCTGATGAAGCAGCAGTTTTGCTGTGAAAGCGCTAACTTTGTACATTAAATCCTTTGTTTTATAGATGTGTTGTTCGGCTTTACATTTTTATTTTTAGTTTTAGTTTAAACAGCAGAAGCAGAGTATTGGAGGTAAACGGAATCACATTTTGAGTTTCTGTCCTGGAGCTGTACTCCACTGCGCACACTTCAGAAGCAAGAAAAAAAATTACTAAACACCTAACAGTTGCAGTCTGAAATCGAGTTTCAGAACTCAGAAATGTTTAGTGAGGTGTCTTAAAACAAGGCAAACTGGAAAACACAGCTGATGAATTCTTGGTGAAATAATCCCTTCTTCCCCTTAACAACTTATTAATTATCCTTTGTTAACCATGTTAGTCCTACTAGGCTAGTAGCCTCTTTTCAGGGAAGATCCAGGTGGTATTTATGCTACTAGATAAAAATAATGACATGATTTTTAAACAACTCTATACATTCCTTCTTCAAGGTCTTCCACAGATTTTACAAGAAAGACAATTATAATTTAGTAAATATTTTTATTTTCTGAAAAATCGCATGCACCAGCTTTAGCTCAGTATTTTCTCTCTTCACAAAACTATAAACTATGGCCTCATTTAGGTCTACACAATGAAATAATATAAACAACAAATCTAAAGGACCTAACAGTCTTATATTAATCTGCACCTCTACAAATTTACATTACAATCAAACCTTAATGATTATTTTACACATTAACTGAAACTGTCATTATTTATGTGAGAGTTTGCACAGTCATTTTACTTCTATTATTTTTCTTTATTCCTTTTATCGATCCACATTTTTTTTTAATGTGACTGATTTTGTTGAAGGTGACTTGAGGGGAAAAGGTAAAGATCTGCATAGTGCTCTTGATGTAAAGAACAAGTGACAGGAAGACCACTTTAATTGCCAACAATCACCTTAATTTTAGAAAGTTTTTTTTTAAATGTTCTTTTACCCAATATATGGCCCCTAGGGGCAAGAGGATGGCATGGATTTATGCCTGTGCATTGAGCATCTTACAGACTTCCCCTGTTCATAAGGGACATAAGCACTACCCCAGGTGTGGATTTGCGATTCCCCATCCATTGATCCAAACTGTATTTGAAGAGGGCCAGGGAATGGCTCTGCTTAATGTCAATATGACGCCTGTTCTAAAGAAGAGGCAATCTCTGAGACACATATCTGTCTCTCCAGCATGTTTTATTTTAGTCGCTAAGCTTAGATCCATAGATTGGGTGACCCTCATGCTGTTTGACTTGTGGATATGGATGTGTAGCAGCTCAATCAGGGCTGGAGTTGTGAGTGCCTGGTAGATCAAGAATAGGTCACCCCTTAATAATTGGTACCAGACAGAGTAAAGGGCTAGGGCTTTTTGTCTATCCACACAGTTCATGTTGTTTACACCCTGTATTTTCTTTGTGAGGAATCTCTGAGGTTGCTCCAGCTGCTCTAAGTGCCAAATAGCACACTATACTCTACTGTTGGTCTAATGGGAGCAGAGTACAGTGGGGACTATAATTTCTTTGGATCTGAATGCCATACCTTTACTTATAAGTTGTGCCACATAAAAGGATTTCCTCAACACTGTGGACACACGGTAGTCAAGTCCTGGCTATTTATCTGCAAGCCTAGATCTCTAACCTCTGAGTCCACTCTAAGGGCATGCTATTGATGCTGTAATTTGCAGGGGTATTTGACTTCCCAAAGGGTACAATAATGCTTTTTTTGTATTTAGTTTAGGGTCATGGTTCTGGCACCAATAATTGTCTGATCTAGAGCCTCATGAAGGATATGGATTTAATGATTGCCCCCCAGCTTGCAGTCACTGGCAAACTTTGTCATCCAGAGGCCTTCCACATTTGCCTTGACTTCAAAGAAGTATATTACGAACAGGAGTGGTCTCAGCACTGAACCCTGTAGCACACCACTAATAACTGTCCTCTTGCTGGATCTGGATTCACCCACTTTAACCAAATGTCCTGTCCTTGAGCCAACTGGCTATCAGTCTGATGACACATGGATTTATGCTCAGTTTTGTGAGTTTATTTATAATACCCTAATGGAAAATTGTGTGAAATGCCTTGGCCAGGTTGAAGTAGGTGATATGTACTGTTTTATCCTCATCCACGGCCTTCATGACTTTTTCAAAGAAATCCACCAGGTTCAGTAGGCATGACCTGCCCTCGACAAAGACAACTTGGATTCGGTCCTGTGTTTGGAGGTCTTCTATGTCATTATTTATCAGGTCCATGATTATTCTTTCCATGGCCTTCATATAAGACTAGTCAAACTTATGTGTCTATAAACTCCAATGTCAGCAGATAGTCCCCCTTTGTGCAGATGGATGATTGATGCTGCCCTCCACTCTATCAGGACAAAACCAGTCCAGATGCTGTGTTTAACTAGAGATCCTAATGGACATGCTAAGTCTTGATTTAAGCTGTGTAAGAGGGAACCTGATATATTGTCAGGCCCCATTGAAGCCATGTTTTTGGCTTTAGAGAATGCATTGGCAATCTGTACTTTGGTGATAATTGGTGGTGGAAGACATTTTTCTGGGGAGAAACTGGGGTGATGGGGAGGTGAAATTTGAGCTGAATTTGTCAGCCAGCAGATTTAATAGGTCTTCCAGCTGAGTATAGGTGATGCCATCTACAACTAATTCCACACATTGCTGGGTGTTGCCCTTAAGAGTGCCTTATGGTTATCTTAGCTTTGGAGCCCATTTTTGCCTCAAAGTCTGCTTTCAGAGATTTGACTAGTACCCTGATTCACTTGTTTAGATTAATGAGGGACTTATTTTTCTGTTGTGCACATTCTCTCTTACTTCTTGACAAGATTTTCTTTCTTTTGTAGTACAACCTATTAATACTAGGGGTCCAACACAGTGGCTTGTTTCTGCGGTTTGACCTGGGTTTATTTTGGCCTGGTACTGCCGTTTTTATGCAGTTGTTTATATGGTCATACAGGGCTTTTGGGTATGCTTCAGCATAGGTTTTTGTGTTTTCTGGATTTGGGGGAGCTTGGAAACTAGCTATTACCATCCCTTAATAGGGGGTAATTTACCTTAGAGAAGTTCTTAAAGTTTTTGGGGTTAGGTGGGGGGACTCATTTTACCTTTATTTCAAGGGAGACTGCTCTGTGATCTGATCTTACTAGTGAGGACATAACACTAGAGTGGTGCTGCACTTTCCCATATTTGTGAGTACCAGATCTAGGATATATGTTCCCCTAGTGGAAGTGCAGTCTAGCTGCTCCAGAGCATTTTCTTTGGGCCTGCATTTTTGTGGCTGTGTATGCCTCCTAATTAATGAAAGGGTAATTAAAATCACCCATGAATATTCTGTTGGGCTGGATAGTGAGTAACTCTAGTATCTTCAGGTATGATATATGGGTTTCCTGATTCATACTGGGTGACTTGTAGCTAGCAAGAATATGGTAATGGATTTTTCCCATGGTTAGTTGGATATGGAGTAGCTCAAGCATTTCATACTGTCTGACCAGCCTTGAGAGGTGCTTATCCTTTATGTAGACAGAGACACCTCCACCTTTAGCTGTTTCACATTCAGTGGGTGGTCAGAATGTATAACAGGCATTACAGCCGTGCACTGCTGGAGTGCTTTCCATGGCTTTGAACCACGTTTCAGTAAATGCACAGACGTCAGCATTCAGGGCTTCCAGGGAGTGCAGCTTCTTGTTGCGCCTCCTATCACTGAAGGATAACACATTTAGCTTGTCCTGAGTAGCTGTTTATGCAGGAAGGTTTGTCTGTTTGGTGATGCCTAAAAAAGGCACTATGGAGCGGATAATGTTTTCAGTAATATCTGAAAGCCTAGAGGTGGCAGGTGAAGACCACCTCCGGCAAAGCAGCGTGGCCTATCAACCATGTCTTTCCAGGCTGACAGTTATTGAACATATTTGGAGTGATACCTGTAGCCAAGTCAATTGTTAAAGTCAATTATTTTCTGCTGGTATTGTGACATCATCCTTGGTGAAGGTAGAATGCTGCAGAATGCTGGGCTCATACTTGCCTGTAACACATTCTGAGAGCTCAGTCATGTCTCTCTTCATATAGTACAAGGAGATACATCACAGGTCATTCACACCCACATGGACTATGACTATGTCATACTGGTACTTAAAGGCAAGTAACCTGAGTGCTTGTGTATTCTGGTGAATCTTGGTCCATGGCGGACAACTAACTGTAACCTTCTCCTTATCTAGCCTGGTAAGAGGGATATCAATGCGTCTCACAATTGAGTCTCCTATGACCAGAGTATTGGGTTGTGGAGTGTTTCGCATTATGGGCTTGGCACCAATAATTGTCTGATCTAGAGCCTCATGAAGGATATCTACATCGTTGAGGGATTTAATGATTGCTCCCAGCTTATGACTGGCTTTATGTGCTGTGATGGGAATTGTTTTGTTTATGTACATGAGGAGTTTCAGAGGACTGCATCTGAGAGACCTTTGAGGTTTGGATGTTACATGTGAGGGACTCCGTATATGTGGGACTATGTGTGTGATTCTTTGTGGGTGAAGTGGGTGATCTAAGTGAGTCGCGGACAACCTGTTTGCTGCCTTTTGTGTCTGTATCTGAGATTCTAGCCTCCAATGTCAATGTGTATCTAAATCTCTCACATACTGTATTTGTCTGTTCAAAAATTAAGTGGCTGACAGTGTACATAAAGTACTTGTCACATTACCTCAGGATACCCATGTCCACCAAGCTGAATGCAGAGATAGAAGGATAGTGCCCATCTATGGTTTCAGGTCCTAATGTGTACTTGAAAGGAACAAGAGTGGAGGGTGTTTGTAACCAGATGAGCGAAGTGTGCTTACGTGGTGTAAACTGCGGCTAATCTAACCAGCAATGCTGTCTAGCCCCAGATCAGATGATGTCTGAGCAGCAATGGTCCTGGGTGTTATAATAAGACAACTAGCACAGCAAACTTTCATGGTATAATGAAAATAATCAATGTTTCCAGATGTTTGCATCTGTACAGGGCAGTGGCACAGAAAAAAGCTCTATGCAAATGTGTTGAATTTATACCAGCACTGGAAATATAGAAAACTGACTGAGCCCTTTGACTAATGCAAAGACTACACTTAAAAACTTCTTGTGTGCATCCCAGACCAGGTAAACACCTACTGCCACTAGATGAATAATCCCAGTTCTCCTAATGTAAATGCATACTAGCACAGTAAATGAGTGTCTGGAGTGAAATGCTACTACAAACAACCTTAAAAATACAAAATGCTACCATTAACAAACTTAGATGTGGATACAATAGTATACTTTAAACAGCTTATAAAAGTGTGATTATTCAATAAAAGTACTTCATTTTGTAGAAATGAGACAAGAACCACTCAACTGTACACAACTTATAAAGACACTAAAAACAAGTTAAGCTAATTAATAAGGCCTCCAGCCAAATAAAACTACATGCAGAAAACTTCAAGTGTTTCCTTAGCCTAAAAAGACCACGCTACCAAACAATGCACTAGATGGAAAATCCACTGACCTCTTGATGCAAAAATACAGAAAAGTATTTGTTAAGAGTGTAAAAATACACTACTTTACCAAACAGCTTGCTATATAATGAATTCAGAGCAAGTAAATCAGTAAAACAAACAATGCTTGTTAATTAATTATGACCCCTCATGGATCAAATGGAATTTATTCATATATATGTTTTCACATCATATTTCTGCCTGTCATTATTATATTTGTAATTGAACCTTTATGTTGCCATGCACTCCTGCTTATTTGTAATTGTTGTTTTATGCTATTTGAAATTGCTGCTCTATATTGCCTCAGAGCCTGGGTTGTGTCTGAAAAGGGTCCTTGGACCAGTACATCTACCCGGTTAACAAATGCAAAAATAAAATAAAAAAATAAAAACATAAACATTTGATTGCTGACTGGTTGCTGCATACTTTTTTAATTTATGCTTTTAAATGGGTTTAACAGTTTGTCTGTTAATCTAAAAAAAATTTATTACAGAAGAAAGCACTTACTTTTCATAGTTATTTTGATGGTTTTGATGAATAAACATTTTTATTTTCACTTAAGTGTTGCATCAACTCAACTGAAAAAAATCAATAAAAAAGGGAAGATATTTTTTGTCCTTAACCTTAGAAGTACTTCTGGAATTAAGAGTCACTAGAAAATGCTGACAGAAATATTTGGCTCCATGGGATCTTTACTATGTGAGAAAGAAATCTAGAGTACAACACAGGTACTTGGTTATGGTCGTAAGCAAACATATCCACTTCTGGACACCCTCAGGTCTTCATTACGTCTGGAAATATCTCCCTTTTCAGTTCTAGATACTGACTAACTCTATAGTACTCAGTTGGCTTGGAATATATACTCGTTCCTAGACAATTGGTACCATTCTGCAAAGTTGAAAGGCATGAGTACTTCAATGTGCATGTAACTCATCGCTGTTGTGTTTCCAAGGTTATTTAAAGAGTTCCTAACTGCAACACTAGTTGTTGGAAAGCTATTCCAGCAAGACAGACTGCTATCATCTTTTTCACGTTTATATGCTTCTTTTGTGTTAGGAAGTCCATACTACTTAAATGTTCAAACTCTGTTTGTGCTCAAAATACAGTTTTGGAAGAAGCAAGGAGGAGGGAAACTCTGGTATAGAGAAACACAATGGCTCCTGTACCAAATTAGTTTTCACTGAAGACATACTTTTGTAAAGTAACACTGAACTTTCATCATCGAAAGTCAGACACAAAGAATCATTCAGTTTGAAGACGATGTGTATTCCAATGCTTTCAGAAGTCTTTCAGACAGATGAGCCTATTTTGTTACATGACTAAAAATATTCATCAACAGCTGAACCCCAAAGTGAGGAAGACAAGTCGCAGTGGTTTTGGAATTCAGTATGGCTCCTATGATTCTCTGCATCTCAAAGGATTGTAAGGTCAATCTCTGGAGACTAAGGATACCTGAGTTTACAAAGCAAAACTATGCTTGGTGAAAGATAAAAACAGAGCAATCAAAAGAATTGACCTGAATCAAATAGATGTTTACTTAATAATGAATCTGAATTTCCCTCACCCTCAGAAGAGCAAAAACTAGGGTCAGAGATTTTGTAATTCTTAGAGGCAAAATAGAAAGACCAAAAGTTAAAGCAGTACATTTAGTGAAAATGGGAGCATCCCACCTGAAATCTTGGGAATTTACTGTGAATTTTGTGAAAGGGATGCACAGGTAGGTATTCCACAGAACAGCAGGTAAAACCTAAACACCTATGCACCTATAAACAGACTGTGGCACCAATAACATGAACGTCTTCACTATTATGTACTTGTTTATATTTGAAATATCTAAAATGTTCTTGACATTTTTGTCATTTGAAGGACAAATAAAAATCTGAAATAAAACCCTTTTCTACACCCGAGATAGGCTATACTGCCTGAATGTTTGACAGATGTTGTACTGGCACTACTGAAAAAGTAAAAACTTACTCTTTTAAAGTATAATGCATGAGGCTTGGAATTTAAGGAAACCTTTTAGTACTACCTCTCCCAACCACCTTGACTGTGGTTATTTGGTATCACTAATGAAGTCGGGAGGAGGGGCGGGGGGGTGACATAAATTGATCATGGGACTGAATATCAGTGACTAGCCCTGCTAGTCTCACTGCATTGAGATGGGCCATGTTGTTTTCTGCTCATCCTAACCTATTTTTAACTTAAAAAGCATTTCTTTTTTGTTTCAGCTCTTGGCTTATTTTGAATTCTGCAGAACAGCTACCATCTGGAATAACAGATATGGTGAATGAAATAGTTGACATGCTGCACGTATTGTACTTTCTTCCTGCCAAGGGGCATTAAAAAAGGGGGGGATACTCTAATGTAGCATACTGTAACCTATATTTTCATCATTTAGAATTGGCTTGGTATATAATCATGACTACTGTCTAATGATCACACCTGTTGAAGTTGCCCTAAAGCTGTATTTTCTGCTTTTTATATGACAATGTGAAGACCCAGTTTATTTCTTTGTTTATTAAATGGCAAAGTGAACTGGCCATTTCCATCATTATCCAAGCTCATAAGAACAGCTACATATCTTTACACAGAAATACAAAGTGTTATACACAGCAAGGCAATTCAAGCATTAAATATAAGCTGAGGAAATGCATTCTGAGTAATATGAATCATGCAAATGAAAAAAAATAAATATAACAGATAAATGCAGTCCATTATATACAATGATATATACAGTTAAGATAGTTTTCAAAAAATTAACTGCAGGAACTGTTTTGTTTGATAGAGTTAAACACTCCCCAAGACGTAACTACACTTAACCCTCACCTTGACACCTTGAGGATGTTTTTTTAGGGCCGTTTTGAAGGCTTGTGTTTCTTGGACAGTTATAACTCTTAGAGTAGACACTTAGGAAAGACTGCCCAACACACGACCAAGTGAAATCAAGCTTTAATATCCAAAAGCAGATGTATACATAAAAACATACATTAAAGCTTTAACGTATCACCGCATTTTCGTCCCAATGATGACTTCATCAGATGTGAAGCAAACATTAACAAGTATAACGTTTTTATTACACAAAATACCCATGAACTACCAATAAAATTCCTACATTAATTAACCAATAAAGTCAAATTCAACTAACTTAAAAGCAAACAACTGAATATATCCCATATGAAAATATCAAGTCACTTCCAATCACCTATCACATAATCACTAAATAATAAAAAATATGTATTAAAATTATATAAAATGCATATATTACGTATACTTGCGTATATATACACATACACACATATATATATATGTATATATATATATATATATATATATATATATATATATATATATATACACATATACATAGACATATACATACATACAGCACATGTAATTCCATAGTCATTTAGCTCCATCTAGTGGTCAACACTTGTAACTAACTTAACAATTCATTTTGTAAAATACTTTAAAAACACAAAGTGATTTATAAAAAGCACAGAATATATTATAAATACAAAACAGGGGCCAGGGAGACAGTTTCATTTAGTCCTGGTAGTTTTTTAGCTTCTAAAACAATCTGCCAATAGACTTCTCTGTATTCAATTTTTGTCTCCCACGAACCTTCCCTAAAATTAACTGGTCTCAAATGGAGTTTAATGGAATTGTTTAATACAGCTTTGAAACAATGTTTGGGAGGAAAAAATGTAAGTCATAACAGGCACCCAAAAAGGGTAGGCAGCTTGGAGATCCTGTAAGCAAAAATTACAGCTATCAAAGAATAGTGCATTTCAACAACTAACTAAAAAAAGAAGTTATGTACTCACCATAACGTTCCATCTGAGTAGTTCTACTTTATTTGTCTTCAACCTGAGGGATACGGATCTGTATCAGATCCGAGCCGGCAACTTTACTAGCATCTGCTCCTAGCTCCTCCCCTTACCCATAATACACCTCCACTACCTTCCAACCCCAGATCGAGTTTGCTGAACCTTATACTGATAACCTGATCTGAAAAAATACTTGTGACCTATAACTGCAGCCCGTAGGCTGTTCATACGCCAAAGTTCGGGGGAAGGAGGGAGGGACGGTTGAAGACAAATGAAGTAGAACTACTCAGATGAAACTTTATGGTAAGTACATAACTTCTTTATCTGAAGTAGTTGACTTCATTTGGTCTTCAATCTGTGGGACAGAGTCCCCAGTTATTAAACTCCTGGGAGGCCTTCATGGAAGGATATTTCGGAGCACTGCAGAACCAAAGGATGCTCTCCTTCTGGAAGTCAAATCCAATTTGTAATGAGAAATAAATATGTGAGATGATGACCAAGTAGCTGCAGAACAAATGTCATCCAAAGACACTCTAGACCAAAAGGCCGTAGACGTACCCATGGACCTAGTGGAATGAGCTTTCACCTGACCTGGAGGAGACATGCCTTTTTCCTTACAGACCTGAAGGATGCATGAAGAAATCCATCTAGCAATAGGGACCTTGAAAATAGGTTCCCGAAAAAGGGTTTGTAGAAGGATACAAAAACTGATCAGATTTACAGAAATTTTTTGTCCTGTGTAAATAGAATTGTAACTGTCTATGAACATCCAGCAGGTGGAGTTTGTATTCCATCTTGTTAGAAAAATTAGGAAAAAACACAAGCAAATTGATGGTCTGATTAATACTGACTGATGATGCTACCCTTAGGAAGAGAGGCTGGATTGGTTCAAAGGGAAATCCTGTCTTTGTGAAAGATCATATAAGGAACTAAGGCCTGTAAATCTGAAACCCTTTTGGCAGAGGTAATAGCCACCAGAAAAGCTGTTTTCCAAGATAAATATTTCAGATCTGCTGTTGCAGCAGGCTCAAAAGGCGGAGCAACCAAAGCTTGAAGAACCATAGTAAGGTCCCATGGGGGAACAGGATCTTTGACTGGGGGGGAGGGAGTAACAAAAAGGTGCCTTTAATAAAGGCTTTACACAGTCTGGAGGAGGCTAAAGAGGGAGAATTCTCACCCACATGAAAATGAGAGATGGCAGCCAATTGAATCTTGACAGTAGAAGAACTATCTCTGTGCTGAAAAATAGCTAGAAAGTCAAGAATGGCAGAAATAGGAGCTGTGAAGGGGTCTAAACTCCTTTGAGAGGCCCAAAAGGAAAAACGTTTCCACTTGCTGTGATAAATCTTTCTGGTCGAAGACTTATGAACAGCCACCAAAATAGATCTGAGGATAGTCCAGGAGTCCTAGCAATCATGGGAATTGGAGCAGCCAAGCTGTGAGCTTCAAACTGTCCAGATTCAGATGAGGCACCCCTGAAGGGTGTGAAATCAGATCCTGAATGGACTCAGGATCTAAGGCGGAGCCAGAAGGTGAGACCAAAGGAAGGGAAACCATACTTGGCAAGGCCAAAATGGGGCAATGAGGACTACTTTGCTCCCCAGTCAACGAGCTTTCTGTAGAAACCTCGGAATAAGAGGTACTGGCGTGTAAGCATACAGAAGACTGGGAGGCCAAGCATGAACTAGAGCATCTCTGGGGGACTCCCCGGCACGGGGTTCAGAGCAAAAAACTCACTGCACTTCTCATTTGAAGGAGATGTGAAGAGATCGCAGCAAGGTTGACCCCACTCGCGGAAGATCTGCTCCGCTACTGAAAGATTCTGAGACCACTCGTAAGGCATCAGAATAGTCCGACTTAGCCTGTCTGCTAGGATGTTGGACCCTCCCGGAATGTGCGTTGTGATGAAAAAACGACCGGTGGAGATCGCCCATTCCCACACTCTCATGGCCTCGTGACAAATGGGATAAGCTCTGGTCTCTCCCTGTTTGTTGATGTACCAGACCACTAACATGTTGTCTCACTGAATTGCAATCGTTCCGAGAGGAAGAAAGGCATGAAGGGCCTGCAATGCTACAAGGACCACCCTCATCTCTAGGACATTTATGTGCAAGCTGGTCTCTACAGGGGACCACAGGCATTGGACTGTCCTGCCTGAACAATGCCCCCCCACCCAAGTTGGGAGGCGTCTGTGGTCACTGTGGCTTGGGCAGGGGCTGCAACACAGGGTCGTCCCTCCAAAATGTCCAGAGAACACATCCACCAAATGAGGGACGACTGACAGATAAGACAGAGTTGAATTGGTGACGCCAATGGAGGTTTCAACAGGGACAATTGTACAGCTAGAGTCCACTGTAGAATTCTCATGTGTAACCGGGCACATGGGAGAAGAGTTATGGTCGCCGCCATAGAGCCCAAGGCCCTCAACACCGATTCCGCCATTGGGAGATGAGAGTGGTAGATCAGGGAGACATGCATCCTCAGGTTCTGTACTCTCTCTGAGGTTAGGAAGATTTTGCACTGTAGATTATCTATCCTGCCACCAATGTAGTCTATCACCTGTACAGGATCTAGGAGTGATTTGAATGCGTTAATTGTGATCCCCAAACACAGAGTAAGAAACAGGAAATAATCCCTGGTTTGGGAGGGTAGACGCCTGGTGGGAGCAGTGAGGAGCCAATCATCCAGGTACGGATAGACCTGAATCCCCTGAACCCTCAGGTGAGCTGCTACCACCGCCATCACTTTGGTAAAAACCCTGGGGGTTGTGGTGAGACCAAAGGGTAGGGCTCGAAATTGATAATGATTGACTCCTAGCTGGAAGGGGAGGAACCTCCTGGAGCTTCTGTGCATCTTTATGTGATAGTAAGCATCCCAGAGGTCTAATTAGTACATTCAGTCGCTCTCTTGCAGGTACGGCATGATAGACTGTAGTGTGACCATCCAGAAATTCTCTTTGGCAACTGACAGATTCAGGGTAGAAAGGTCCAGAATGGGCCTTAAGTCCCCCGTTTTCTTTGGCACCAAAAAGAACCTGGAGTAAAAGCCCAATCCGGACTGATCTGGGGGACGGTTTTGATGGCTCGTTTTTTTAGCAGCTTGGAAATTTCCTATGCTGCTGCCTCCCTTTGCATTGGTGGTACGTCCGATAGGTGTATGGGAGATTTGGGGGGACCCACAAAGAGAACAGAGTATCCTCTGGATATGATCTGAAGCACCCAGCGGTCTGACGTTGTGGACTCCCATACCACTAGGTGCAAGGACAATCGTCCCCCGACTGCTTCCAGAGTAGAGCAGTCGGGCCACCCCTCAGGGTTGGTGCCCGGGTCTGTCCGAATAAGGTTCACAAGACCCAAAATTCCTCAGACCCTCTCTGCCTCTGGGCTGGTGTCCATTCTGTCCCCCTCTGCCTCTGGGGGAAGAAGAGCCCTGAGTGTCCCGGGAATACTGTGACTTCTGGAACCACATCTTCTTTCGCCCTCTCTGGTTCCGGGGTTTGAGAAGCAGATCCCAATGGCAGACAGTGTCTTCCCATCCTTCTCGCTCTGGAATAATGTCCCTCTTGACGGTCTTACCAAAGAGAGTAGAGCCATTATAAGGGGCATGGCAAAGGACACCTTGAAAGGTTCTGAAAATTGACATAATCTGAGCCAGGCATTGCATCTCATGAACATGCCAGACCCAGCCACCCCAGCTGCTCTAGCCACTCCATCCGTAGCATGTGAAAGGAGTCATGTGGACTTTTGGAGACTGCTTTCAAAGAGGCCATCCTCATGGAGAACGAGGGCCTGTCCTCCTGCGACATGGACTTAGGGGGAGACTCCTCCAGTGACTTTACCAGGTCGCGTTGGAGTCTGGTGACATGGGCCAGGTAGTTCAGCGCCCTAACTGAAAAGGTAGCTTAAGCGTAAACCCATTTCCCTACGCGGTCCATCATCTGTAACTCTCAGTCAGGAGGATGAACCGAGGAACTCTCCTGGGCAAGTTCCTTCTTTGTGGCTGCTGCTACCACCATAGTGTCAATGGGAGAGCCCTTGTTCCACGCTGGCCTGTCTGTGGGGGGACTTAAAATTTTGTTGGGTCTTTTTGGAATTGGTTCCATGGTGCCTGGCTCCTTCCATGCCTGCGAGGTGACCAAATCCACCAAAGGATCCGTGGGAGTTGACACCCAGGAAGTAGATGGGCCCGTGCCGAAAGCCTCCAGGAACACGGACTCGTCAGAAGAAGGTTTGGGGGCAGACCAACCTCCCCGTTGGTGCAGGATTTCCATGATGTCTCCAAAGGAGACATCCTCAAGAGGTGATCTAGGGAAACCTTCTCCATCATCCAAGTCCGTATCCTCAGTGAGGGACTCAAAGGAGTCCAAGTGCCTCCTCTTGCACGTATGCTTGCGAAGCACCTCTCCAGTGGCGCTCTCCAGGGGGAACTCACAAGCCACTTGATCCTCAGGGGGAACCATCTGGGGCTCCTAGAGCATGGGCTGTCCCTCTGGTAAAATGATGGGGACCATAGAAAGAGCCGAGGAGGTCTGGGTTGAGTCTGAGGGGGCAGTCAGGGGTCTCGGTCTAGTGGAGAAAACCCTTTCTACCACGTCAAACGCTGAAGGAGAGCAAACCTCCTGAGAAACCAATAAGGAGGCCAGTCTCCCCAGGTCCGATGAGAGAATTGGAGCCAGGCCCGAAGTGGACGGAGCTCCGAGGGATGGAACTTGGCCCAACAAAGGTGGAGCCAATGAAAAAAGTTCCACTCCCTCAGATCCGACACCCAAGCTCCGGCAACGAGAGTGGCACAGATCCGAGCTGGTCAGATCTGACACGCTCCAGGCAGCTGCCATCATTGAGGAAGCATGTACCATAGGCGACGACCCCCTGACTAAAACCATCCTCGGATCTGAACACTCCAAACTCGATGGATGGATCAAAGAAGGAGATATCGGCTGGAATTCCCCCCTCCTGAGGGAGAGGGTGCTGGCAAGACCCCCATCTGGATCTGAGTACCGATGAACCTCCTCATCATTTTATCCATATCGACCTCCAACAAAGGCCGGGTGGACCTCGACAAGGCCACGGACTCCGATCTTGCAGGTTGGGGCACCGAGGCCCTAGAAGATAAGTGTGTCTCCTCCGGCTCCAGGGAAAACCTCGGAGATTGGAGCCGAGGGGAGTCATGGATCTGTAAAGTTTTTACTGGTGAAAGGAGGTTCGGAGACCTCTTATGCTTTTCCCTCACCTTTGACTCTCTCTCCTTCTCTCTGCCCCTTTTCCACTCTGCTTCCACAATCTTTTGCAATGGAGGTTGAGTTCCAGCCTGGAAGGGAGGAGAAGCCAGGGGAAGAGAAGGAGAGGCGGCCACAGCAGCCACTGTGACCGAAGCCGAAGACGAGGCAACAGAATCAAAAAGGGGAAGAAGGCCTTTTAGGGTCAACTTGGCCTTCCTATCTTTAATGGCACGAGGGTTGAACACCACACATACAGTGCAGTCTATGCTCAGATGGGCCACGCCCAAGCACATAACTTATGACCACACTCAGTGCATCTTTTGAAAATTGGCTTGTCAGTCATACTGTCAGAAGAAAGAAAAACTAAAGGAAAAACACCCACTCACCACACTCACACACAGAAACACTTGGGGGGGGGGGGGAGCAAATCTACACAACTACTTTGACTAACTACCCTAAAAACTATAAACTCGACGCACCAAGTGATGGGAAGAGAAAGGGGAAACTACTCTATCACTATCTAAAGATCTTTAAAGAAAAGAGAGATATTTTTAAAGTCTTTACCCACTTAAAAACCTGGAGTTCAAGAGATCACAGTGCATAAGCTATTCATGGCAAACGAGATCTGGGGGTTGGAAGGTAGTGGATGTGTATTATGGGTAAGGGGAGGAGCTTGGAGCTCAGAGCGGATGGTAGTAAAATTGCCGGCTCGGATCTTACAGGTTGAAGACCAAATGAAGTAAACTACTTCAGATTAAATGGTTTTGAAAGATACGCAAGAGTGTTAGCTATGACTTTCAAGCACCATGATAAAGAAAATTTCTTCAAAGGTGTGTGAAGATGAAGAATCCCATGAGTGAGCTACTGAACCAACTGGTATCATAGATTAGCTCTGCCCTTCACAAAGTCATGATGGGCAAAGTTGACTGAAACAGGTACCGTGACTGTGCAATAAATGAGACACATACCAAACTCAAATCAGGATCTGAGATGGGTCTACATTATCAGCAAACTAACTGAAAAAGTTGCCTGGATTAGACTTAAAAAAGAATCCCTTCCACTTATCAGAATATGCCCCTCAGCTTGTACTATTCAGTGACTTGTATTAGCTACAAGGTCTGGCAATAGCAGAGGGATAAAAGCCCTACAGTGCAGCAATCTGTCAACCCAAGCAAGGAGAGTTCCCACAGTCTGCACTGCAATAGTTTGCATGTTTGCCAGAGAGAAGACAGTCCAAACCCAAATTCTTCTTGGTCACTGAGGAATAATAAAGGCAAGTCCAGGTCTTTCACCCCTGAATGGTGTGATCAAACACAAAATCAGATGAAACACTGGAAAAGTATGCAAGAATCTTTCCTGTCAAGGGAAAGAAAAGCTTCCACCAACATCTCCCCCTTGCCCTGCTGAAGCAAGCAAAATGGGGGAAAGACTTTCGGCTATACAGTGAAGAGGCCAACTGCTGGGTTGCTCTCTCCAGGTAGATAGACCCTAATCAGACAAGATTCTGAATATAAGGAGACAAAAATCCAAGAGCAAACCACCATGGATATAAAACCACGCTGTAAAAATACTTTATTACAAGTTAAAATGAAGGGAGCTTTCTCTGTGATAAGCACTTTCGGCTATTCAGCCTTCTTCAGATCAGATGAAAACTAGCTCCATTCACAAATTAAAAACAGTTGTTTCACCAATCAACAGTGAGGGCCAGGAAACTCCCATTTCCAAAAAAGGTAGATTCCGTTCTTCCTTGGAGTGAACCATCACGATAGAAATAAGGTTTTAAAACGTTATGAATGTAAACAAAATGAAAATTACTAAGCCATTTTACTCATAAGGATAGGTCGGTTTTGGTTAGCGCTATAACCTTACCAAACACTCAATCTCCTGCTTTTAAGCAGCGTTTTTAGTGGAACAATGTTATTGCTACCAGGGGTTCTATCCGCTCTTATATTAATAATCCACTCCATTTCTATTTGCTCCATTAAATTATGAATATCACCGCCACGATTTCCAAGTTGTATGAGGTCTATGACCATAAATTTAAAAGAATGTGTATTGTTCTGCAGAACATGATTTGCCAGAGCATTCTTCTCATCAATATTTTGAATGTCAAGTAAATGTTGCATGATCCTGTTTTTAAACAACTGGTTAGTCTTGCCTATATAAAAAGCAGGACATTTTTTACAGCATGGTTTTATATCCGTGGTGGTTTGCTCTTGGATTTTTGTCTCCTGTTTGTTTACTTGCTGTAGAGCAACCTTTAGTAGCTGAGAGGGTATTTCTTTTATTCACAAGATTCTGAATAGAGCTGTGATTTCGGGAGTATGGCAGTACTCTCATTTCCTCCAGAATGTGAGCAGCTGTTGCAGTGATGACACAGCCTATGGCCTACTGCCATGCCATAAATCACTCCGTAGCACATAAGTCTAGTTTTTTACACCTGCCACACTACAGTTTGGACATCTAAAAGAAACAGGAAGAGCTCACATTTTAACTCTATTTTCAGAGATTTGAGGGAGCAAAATGCTACCTTTAGCAAGCAAGATTACATGCAGCAGCAGCTCCTTGGGGATGTGTTAATTTCTCTGAACAAGGCAAAACCTGAGGTGAGTTTTTCATACTACTATTGAAGTGTCAATCAGAAGGATGTGCATCAAGTTCTGCTGCAGAAAAGAAGGTCCACAGTAAGTCTGATGGCAACAATCCACAAAGAATTTGATATAAAAAAAAAGTCTTCTGAGGTTGTGATCACCATATAGTCCAATACAATGCCATATATTCAAGCATGCACTGTAAAGAAAGTGGATAATGTAAAGGAAGTAGCGGAGAAGAATATGAGCTTAGATGCTCCATACCTAGGTTGCCAAAGTCACAACTTCTTGGGCCCTTCCTCTCATGAAGAGAAAGGGCTTCTTCCAGATGACAGAGTTTCCAAGGTGTGCAACCACATGATTTTCAAGCCAGGGATGCTACTAAAAAACTCCTTGAGTGTCACTAACACACAATTCCCAAGGTAGGAGAAAAATAAGAGTTTATTCTCCTTTAAGAGCTCTGCCAACATAGCTAGCACCTTGGTAAAAAAACAGGGTGAAAGAATCCTAAATGGCAACTGACTAACTCCCGCCTGGTTCCACCTTGCAAGAATGGGGAAGGGGCCAAAGAAGTGGCAACCTCCATAAGGGTCAATTCACAATACTTGGGCCAGAACTTCTTGGAACAGAGGACAGCAAATGTATCACAGATGACACAATGATTTCAAGCCAGGGTAGGGAGTCGGACTCAACAAGGGTGTTATCTGCTTCCCTAATTGACTTCTCCTTCAACTGCTTCTTCTTTTTTTTTTTTGGAGAAGTTGGACTGGGCACTGGTGGACAGCATTTCATGCATAGGGCTAACAATGCTATTCTAAGGTATCTAGTGAGGGAGTAGGACCTACACTTACTAGTACTATCATGAAAATAGGCACAAAACTGATGGCTATGGATGTTATGTTAAGGGCCTAGGCAAAACAAGCAATAAGAATGAAAGTCAGTGGGCAGAATTTGTTTTCCACACTTAAGGCAGTTATTAACGTTAACTAACATTAATTAGATATAGCTCAAAAATAAAAGAAAAAGAAAAGTTTCTCAGATGTGGTACTTATCTTTCCTGAAACACTGGTCTCAGGCCAGACTGACAGAGTGATGACACAACTGACATTTTGCATTGAACGGACACTGCAAGAAAACTGAACATGGTATCAGCCAAACACTCATTTGTACCAATGCCAATGGGTAGGGAGGGCATCCACTGTCTGGGGAATTGCGACATTCTTTGCCATTTGGGCTCCTACAGGCAGGAATTCCCAAGACTCATTACTCTAACAGTGACTATGATAAACATCTTCCTGTAAAGAACCTAGACAATGACATGCCAAAAGGCATCCTTCACATCAACTGACACCACTGCAAGAGAGGCCTGACAGCCTGAAGGGCTGTAATTTGCATACTGATTCACCGGATGTCCTCAATGAAGTAATGAAGTCTACAACTAGGCAGATGCCTTACAGCCTCTTTAAGGAAATGACCGAAATAAAATCCTCTGCCTTTCTTCAAAAGAAGAAATGTCTACTATTTCCTTGCAGAGCAGACTTTAGGCTTTTTTGACAGCTCTGTGGAGACTGACTAGTCCAAAACTTGAGTTTTTGTGGGGAGAACATAACTGAAAGACATGACACATCTAGAATCTTCCAGAGTTGGGCGATGCAGCAAAGCTGAAGGAGAGAAGTAACAGGACTGCCAAAAACTTATGCAGAAACACCAGGACAGTGAAAAAAATGTGGAAAAACTGCCTGTTAACATACAGAAAAAGAAGTTAGGTCTTACCATAATGTTCCATCTGTATTGTTGATCCTCGTTCAATCATTACGCATGGATATCGGTTCTGACCTCGGAACTGAGCCGGCCATTTTCCAAGCTCACATCAGCTTCAAACTCTCGAGCTAAACTCTTACCCATAACCCCCCTCTCCCTGTTACCTCAGATTGAGTTTGCAAGTCAAAGAAGGTACAGGTTACCTCTGGTCAAATAACCTAAGAGAACCGGATGGTGAGATCCACTAGAAACCACAGGAGGGGGAAGGAGGGAGGGTCGTAATGACTAAATGAGGATCAACAATACAGATGGAATATTATGGTAAGACAAAACTTCTTTATCTGATATTCTTAATCCTCGATCATTCCTTATGCATGGGACGGAGTCCCCAGCTACCTCTATTCCTGGGAGGCTCCTGAGCACCATAGAACCGAAAGATGCTCTTCCCCTGGAGGCCAAATCTAATTTGTAATGATTGATGAAGGTATGAGGCGTAGCCCAAGTTGCAGCTGCACAGATGTCATGTAAAGAAGCTCTGGCATGGAAGGCAGCAGAAGTTGCCACCGACCTTGTTGAATGAGCTTTCATGGTAGTAGGCAACGAGATATTACATTGTGTATAAATGAAGGTCACACAGTCCTTCAACCATCTAGCTAATGTGACCTTAGCAACAGCAGATCCTAATCTAGGTCCAGAAAAGGCCAAAAATAACTGGTCATATTTACGAGTGCATCCCTATAAAACCTAGATTGAAGAAGAGGCCCCTTAGGAGGTAGTAATATATGATTTTAAAATGTTTTGAATATTAAATGCTTATGCATGTTTTTTCCATGTGAAATTAAGTAAATTGTATTGATATTGTGTGTTATAGTGTTGTTTAATGTGTTAAGAACATGTGTTTTTAAAATATATTTAAATATATATGTTTAGTGCCTTTAAGATAATTAGAGTATCTCAGGAATGTGAACCTATGATGTGTCAGCTGGTATAAAGGGTGTGTGTGCTATAGTGCTTAGTATACACCTGAAGAAGCTTATTAGTGAAAGCGCTTGTGTTCAGCACTGAGTAAAGGCCTTGTTGGATATCTACAGCTGTCAGCGTCCTTTTTTCTATTTATTACAGAGACTGCTTTCTGGACGTTTTTGTGTCTTTGCCAGTAACTTCTGTTTTTTCTTGCTATATTTACGAAAGGGTTTAGTCCTGTTTAAGTAAAAATGAATTTGCCTGTGGATATCTAGGGTATGTAGGCAAATACTCTCCTCTGTTTGAATGACTGGGAAAGAAAACTGGCAATTCAATGGCTTGATTAATGGACATTTCAGAGATCACTTTAGGCAGAAATGATGGATTAGTTCTCAAAGACGCTCTATCTCTATGAAAAATCAAGTATGGACTCTTGACACATAAAGCTTGAACCACAGAAATATGTCTGGCAGAAGTAATGGCGACCAAAAACAAGGTTTTCCATGACAAATACTTGAGGTCGCAAGAAAAAGCTGGTTCGAAAGGTGACATTGTCAGAGCTTATACAATAAGAAGTTATGTACTCACCATAACGTTCCATCTGAGTAGGTATCTTCATTTGTCTGCAACCTGTGAGATACGGACTCGGATCCGAGCCGGCAACTTCTATCATAGCACAGATCCGAGCTCCTAGCTCCTCCCCTTACCCATAATCCCCTGCCTACCCTAACTGACCTCAGATCAAGTTTGCCCCATAGCACAGCAGATAAAAGGTGTCCCAATGGGAACATATGCTAATAACACAATAACGATCATATCGGTCAGGGGGAAGGAGGGGGGGATGGTTGCAGACAAATGAAGATACCTACTCAGATGGAACGTTATGGTGAGTACATAACTTCTTAATCTGAAGTAGGAACTTCATTTGTCAGCAACCTGTGAGACAGAGTCCCCAGCTACCTAAATCTTGGGTGGCCTTCATGGAAGGATATTCCGGAGCACCGCAGAGCCAAAGGACGCCCTACCTCGGGAAACAACATCTATTTTATAGTGGCTGATAAAGGTGTGAGATGAAGCCCAAGTAGCTGTGGAACAAATGTCATCCAGTGGAACCCTAGCTTGAAAGGCCGCAGAAGTGCCAACGGCCCTAGTAGAATGAGCATGGACTCCTTGAGGTGCAGGCCTCCCCGAGCTCTGATATGCTAAAAGAATACAACTCGAGATCCATTGAGAGAGAGAAACTTTAGAAACTGACTTTCCGAAATTACTTTTGGCAAACGAGATAAACAGCTGATCGGATTGTCTATGATCAGCAGTTCTATGTAGATAAAAACGTAGTTGTCTGTGTACGTCTAAGGAATGTAGCTTGTACTCTCCTTTGTTATGAAAGTTGGGGAAAAACACTGAGAGATTGATGGATTGATTGATGTTCGTTTCCGAAGATACCTTAGGTAGAAAGGACGGATTGATCCTGAGGTAAACCCTATCCGGGTGAAAAACCAGATATGGTGGTTTGACACAAAGAGCTTGTAATTCCGATACTCTTTTGGCTGAAGTTATGGCCACCAAAAAAGCTGTCTTCCAAGAGAGAAATTTGAGATCAACCGTGGCCGCCGGTTCAAATGGGGGACCCGTCAAGGCCTGCAAGACTAAGGATAAATCCCATGGAGGTACCACCTCTTTAACTGGGGGCCTAAGGAGGAAGGTACCCTTGAGGAAGGTCTTGCACAGTTTGGAAGTGATAAGAGGGCCAGACTCTTGTCCCACATGGTAATAAGAGATTACTGCCAGTTGTACCCTGACTGTGGAAGAACTAGCCCCCTGGTGAAAGAGAGAGGTTAGAAAATCTAGAACCGACGATATCGGGGCTGTAAAAGGGTCTAAACAACGGTGTTCTGCCCAAATGGTGAAGCGTTTCCACTTACTCCGATAAACCTTCCTGGTGGAAGGCTTGTGAGCTGCTACAAGAATGGCTTTGACCGGTGATGAGATCCCGGGAGTCCTTATGAGGAGTGGAACTGGAGCAACCAAGCCGTCAGCTTGAGGTTGACCAGGTTCGGAGTCGGAAGACCGAGAGGATGAGAGATGAGATCTGGAATGGGATCCAGAATCCATGGTGGATACACTAGGTGAGACCATAGGTAAGGGAACCACGTCTGACGAGGCCAGAATGGGGCAATGAGGATCATTTTGCTCCCCAGCTGCCTGGCTTTCTGTAATAATTTCAACATCAGGGGAAGAGGAGGGT
Organism: Protopterus annectens; assembly: GCF_019279795.1. Lineage (NCBI taxonomy): Eukaryota > Metazoa > Chordata > Ceratodontiformes > Protopteridae > Protopterus > Protopterus annectens. Next base: position 75,330,753 of record NC_056732.1, on the reverse strand, counting down.
AAGCATAAAGCAGACCGGGAGGTCAAGCATGAACTAGAGAGTCTCTCAGGGACTCCCCCGGAGGGGGGATCAGAGCGAAGTAATCGTTGCATTTGGTGTTTGAAGGAGAGGCAAAAAGATCGCAACAAGGTTGCCCCCATCGGGCAAATACTTGCTCTGCGACTCGGTGGTTGAGAGACCACTCGTAAGGAGTCAGGATAGTACGACTGAGCCTGTCCGCTAGAATGTTGGACCGTCCCGAAATGTGCGGTGCTATGAGAAAGCGATTGGTGGAAATCGCCCATTCCCACACTCTCAAGGCCTCGCGGCAAAGGGGGTAAGACCTGGATCCCCCCTGTTTGTTGATGTACCAGACTACCGACATGTTGTCTGTCTGTACCCGCAATTGTCCCTACCGGAAGAGAGTCGTGTAGTGCCTGCAACGTCAAAAGCACCGCGCTCATCTCCAGGACGTTGATATGCAAAGAGGTCTCTACGTCGTTCCATGTGCCTTGGTCTATCCTGCCTGAAAAATGCCCCCCACCCCCACCCCAGGCGAGAAGCGTCCGTGGTCACTGTGTCAACTGGTGGAGGTAATGAGAAGGGACGTCCCGTGTGGAGGTTGGGAGACCGGAGCCACCACAGGAGCGATTTTCTGCAAACCCTGCTTAAGGAAATGGGGTGAGACAGGGGGTTGCGAGACAGGGACCATTGTACCTGGAGGGTCCACTGCAGAACCCTCATGTTCAACCGGGCTAATGGCAGCAGAGGGATTGCAGCCGCCATAGATCCTAGGGCCCTCAGGATCAATTCCGCCGAAGGAGACTGCAGCTGAAGGATGGCCTGCACGTGCAACATCAGGTTCCGAAGCCGATCTGGAGTCAAGAACGCAAGCATCTGTCTGGAATCCAGTCTCGCCCTTATAAAATCCAGCACTTGTGTAGGGTTGAGAGAGGATTTGGTCATTTTGATGGTTAATCCTAATAGTGGAGCCAGACTGAGGAAATAGTCCCTGCATGAACAAAGTAGATGCCTTGTTGGGGCTGTGAGGAGCCAGTCGTCCAGGTATGGAAAGACCAGAATTCCCTGGAGTCTCAGGTGGGCCGCTATTACCGCTAGGACCTTGGTGAACACCCTGGGGGCTGAGGTGAAACCGAAGGGGAGGACCCTGAAATGAAAGTGACTGGCTCCCAGCCGGAAGCGGAGAAACCTCCTGGAACACCTGTCCACTAGAATGTGATAGTACGCATCCTTGAGGTCTATAGAGCACATCCAGTCGTCCTCCCGCAATAAGGGGAGGACGGATTGCAACGTGACCATTCAGAACTTTTCTTTGGGTACCGCCAGGTTTAGGAGAGAGAGGTCGAGAATGGACCTCAAGTCCCCCGTCTTTTTTGGCACCAGAAAGAACCTGGAGTAAAACCCTGATCCGACTTGATCTGGGGGGATGGGCTGGATGGCTCTTTTTTGTAGACGCTGCTGAATTTCTGCAGCAGCCACCTTCCTCTGACTGGGTGGAATGTCGGGAAGGCTTCTGATTCTGGGGTTTACTATGAAGGGAATTTGGTAACCTCTGGATAGAATACGAAGCACCCAGCGATCCGTTGTTATGGACTCCCATTTTGCCAGGTGCCTCGAAAAATGCCCCCCGACTGCCTCCAGAGTGGAGCAGTCGGGAAACCCCTCAGGGGTTCTGCGTGGGCCTCTCAGAGAATGGTTCTCTGGACCCAAAATTCCTAGGACCCCCTCTGCCACTGGGGCGGCGTCCTCCCTGTCCTCCTCTGCCACGAGAGGACTGGTTGTCCTGAGCAGACTGGGATTGATGTGATTTTCGGAACCACATCTTCTTCTGACCCTTTTGGTTCTTGGAAAAGGACCTCTGGGATGCAGAGAAGTGGACTCCGACGGCAGACAAGGTCTTCCCGTCTTTCTCGCTCTGGACAAGAGTGTCGTGAACGGTTTTGCCGAGTAGTGCAGAACCATCAAAAGGGGCATTCGCAAATGACGCCTTAAACAGTTCCGAGAAGTCACAGTGACGGAGCCAGGCTTGTCTCCTCATGACAAGCCCGACTCCGCCTGCTCTAGCAGCTCCCTCCGTAGCATGAGACAACAGCCACATAGAGGTGTTAGAGACAGAGCGGAGGGTGGCCATTCGGGAGGAGTACAGATCCTTGTCTCCCTCCAACATGGACCCTGGGGGGGAAGCAGCGTATTCCTTAATTAGATCTCACTGCATCCGAATAACGTGTGCCATGTAATTCAAGGCCCTCATAGAGAAGGTCGCTGAACTGAAGGCCTGCTTCCCAAGATGGTCCATCGCACGAGACTCCTTGCTCGGAGGATGAACCGTGGGGCTCTCCTGAGCCAACTCTTTCTTGGTGGCTGCAGCCACCAACATGGCATCCACAGGGGGACCTCTGCTCCAATGTGATCTCTCTGCAGGGGGGCTCAAAATTTTGTGTGGATGCTTGGGGATTGGCTCTACGGTGTCCGGTTCCTTCCAAGCCCTAGAAGATATGAGATCCACTAGGGGGTCGGGTGGAGGGGACACCCAAGAGGTAGATGGTCCTGCCTCAAACGCCTCAAGGAATACGGACTCGTCAGCGGAAGCCTTGGGGGCAGACCACCCACCTCTGATTTTGAGCATTTCCATGATGTCTCCAAAGGAGACATCCTCGGGGGGGTGACCTAGGGGAGCCTTCCCCTTCATCCAAGTCCGTATCTTCGGTGAGACTGTAAGGGGAGTCCATGTGCCTCCTTTTGCACTTTGCCTTGTGAGGAATCTCCTCGGGGGGGCTGTCCGAGGAGTCCTCACGGGCTGTATCCTGTTCCCCTGGAACTCCTAAAGGCGCTGAGGCAGGCTGCCCCGAGGGCCGGATGAGGAGAGCCAGGACCAGATGAGAAGGAGTGCGGGAGGGAGCCGAAGCCAGGACCGGAGGTCTGGAAGCACTCGACAGTGCCCTCTCCACCGCAGTGAAGGCCGAGGGGGAGCCGCTCTCTGACGGATCCGAGATCAGACTCCCACTTGGATCCGAAGCGGGGATCGGACCCGGCGCTAAGAACGTCGGATCCGAAGGACCAGTGTGCTCCGACTGGGACGGAGCCGAAAGCACACCGAATCCCTCGGATCCGAAGCTCGGGCCACGGCTCCAAGAGGTCGTATCCGACAAACTCGAGGGAGCAGTCGGAGCCGACGTGCCCAGCACGGTCGGCTCCGACCTACCCCCGGATCCAACGTGGCTCGGCTCTGAGCGCTCCGAACCCGGAATGCGGGTCGGAGAAGTAGCTATAGGAGCGAAAAAAGGGGTCGAGCTCCCCTCCCGGAGGGGGGGAGGCAAGAGCACTCCCATCTACATCTGGGCCTGGATGAATCTCCTCATCATCCGGTCCATGTCCGCATCAGACATGCTAAAAGTGGACCTCGAAGAGGCCACCGAGGCAGACCTGGAGTGTCGCCTCGATGACCTCGATGGAGACCGGATCACCTCCTCCTCCTCGGGTCCCGGGGAGAAACAAGGGGATCGGATCCGAGGAGGAGGAGATCGAGAAGACTTGGACGGAAAAGCCCTCTTGGTGGGTGGGGCCGATGAAGAGTCCTCGGCCCGCCGCTTAAGGTGCTTCTCCCGCCACTTCTCTTTCCTCCGGAGCTGAAGCGGGAGGTTGAGTCCCGGTCGAAGGAAGGGAGGCAGGAGTGACCGCTACCAGGGGGTAGCGAGCACTGAAGTACCGGAGGCCGAAGCAGAGTCTGGGGGTAGAAGGCCCGCCAGAACTAGCTTTGACCTTCGATCCTTGAGTGCCCTGGGGTTGAACGTCGCGCAAATCGTGCAACCCGAAGAGAGGTGTTCAACCCCAAGGCACCTAACGCACTGAGTGTGGCCATCAGCCGGTGAAAGCTTGTGACCACACTCGGTACATTTTGAAAAAATGGCTTTAGGGGCCTCCGACATTACTGTAGTAAAGCACACTCACTAGGCCCCTAACACTCAGTCACACACGCACGCTACGACCAGCGGGGGAGGGAGAAATATTTTAAATTAAATTAGATTTAAGCAAATAAAAAGATTAGTGTAAAGGGTAAACTACCACACACACACAATCAGTCACTCAGAAAGAAGAAATAAAAACTTTTTTCTCACAAAAACGCTAAGAGCTCTGAACCTAGCTGTTGCTTGAAGAGCGGCAGTCAGTTAGGGTAGGCAGGGGATTATGGGTAAGGGGAGGAGCTAGGAGCTCGGATCTATGCTATGATAGAAGTTGCCGGCTCGGATCCGAGATCGGATCCGTATCCCACAGGTTGCTGACAAATGAAGTTCCTACTTCAGATCTAATGATAAATCCCGTGGTTGAATAGGTTATCTAAAAGGTGGCTTCAGATGATTCACACCTTCTATGAAGGTCTTGCACAATTTATGGGACATAAGAGAGGAATCTTGGACACCCTCATGAAAATTAGAAATTGCAGCCAAATGAACTAAGATAGACCCGATTGAAAAAGGTCGGCCAGATAGTCTAGTATTATCGACACTGGTGCTGAAAAGGGGTCTACTTGTTAATCTTTCAGCCAACAGGGAAATCTTTTCCATTTGCTCAGATAAGTAGTTCTAGTGGAAGACTTATGAGAAGCAATGAGAATATCACGTACTGGTAAAGAAAGATCATTCTGCCTGGCAATCAAGGGAATTGGAGTAGCCAAGCCGTGAGCTTCAGGCTGTTCAAGTTGGGATGAATCAAGTTCTGTGGATGTGAGATCAACTCCGGTGTTGGATGGAGAATCCATGGTCGATCTAGTAGGTGAGGCCAAAGGAAGGGGAACCAAATCTGTTGAAGTCAATATGGTGCTATGAGGATCACCTTGCTCTTCAACCGACGGGCTTTCTTCAGAAACTGGGGAATGAGGGGAAAGGGTGGAAATGCGTAAAGAAGACCCGAGGGCCAATCGTGGACAAGAGCATCCCTGGGTGACTGTCCCGGAGGGGGAATCAGGGCGAAGTCGTTGCTGCATTTGTAGTTGGTCGGGGATGCAAAGAGGTCCCAGCAAGGAAGGCCCCAGCGGTGGAAGATCTCCGCTGCTATCAAGGGATTCAGGGACCACTCGCGAGGTTGAAGAATGCACCTGTTGAGTCTGTCTGCTATCACGCTGGAACTCCCGGGAATGTGCGTTGCTAGAAGAAAACAGTTGGTAGCCATCGCCCATTGCCATACCCTCATGGCCTCTCGACAAAGGGGGTAAGATTTGGTTCCACCTTGCTTGCTGATGTACAAGACCACTGCCATGTTGTCAGATTGAATCGCAATTGTCCCAGACGGCAGCAGAGGATGGAATGCTTGCAACGCCAGAAGCACCGCCCTCAGCTCTAGAACATTTATATGCAAATGGGCCTCCAGTTCGGACCAAGTGCCCTGGACTGTCTGTCCCTTACAAGCCCCCCCCCCCTTTCACCCCATCAGGGAGGCATCTGTGTTAACTGTGGCCTTGGGTAGCTGGGGGGAGAAGGGGAGAGACCATTGTGACGGATTGTGTGTCATCCACCAATTTAAATCCTGTTTGCACCTGTGGGTTACACGAATCATGGCTGAAAGTGGATGCTGAAAAGGATACCATTGGGTGAGCAGTAGCCATTGTAGAAGCCTCATGTGAAACCTGGCCAGGGGAACAATGGTGATGGAGGCTGCCGTGGAACCCAACAGCTGTAGAACTGAGTGAGCCATGAATTTTTCCCTTGAAAGGATTGGAATTAGTTGTTGCTTTATCCTTAGAATTATGTGCTCTGGAATAGCAGCTCTGCAGTTTTTTGTGTCCAAGATAACTCCTATGAATTCTGTCAAGTGAGATGGGGTGAGATTGGATTTTTGCCAGTTTATGGTTATGCCTAGCCTTTGAGCAGCGAGGAGAGACTATGCCAGGGCTTTTTCCAGTAGATGTTTGGTTGGGGGCGGAAATGAGTTGGTCGTCTAGGTATGGAAACACCTGGAATCCTTGAAGTCACAAGTGAGCTGTGACAACGGCCATGCACTTTGTGAACACTCTGGAGGCTGTAGAGAGTCTGAAGGAGCAGTACTCTGAAAGTACAGTTTTGTACCTGCCATAAATGTAGATGTTCGAGTGTTCACACTGCTGCAGTCATTACACTTGGGTTATCCTGCCATCAGGCGGTCCTGCAGTCGGCCAGAGTTCCAAAGTCTTAGTCCGGCATCTGTTGCTGTCGCTTCTTCCCTGACATCAGTGCGCCAGGGGTATATAAGATGCATCCAACGCCATTTTCTTCAGTTTTTCTTGCCCCAGATGTCAGGTGCCCCCAAGTAGGTAGGCAATACATACTGCTAATAAAAAATATACATATAAAAATAACAATACCTTCATTTACAAGCAAATACACCACAAGGGTTATATAGGATAGAAAGGTATAGATAAGTCCAGCTAGTTCAGAGGGGATGGAGGGAGGGTAACCTGGACTGCAGCAGTGTGAACACTCGAACATCTACATTTATGGTAGGTACAAAAAGTACAGTTTTGTACCTACCATAAATGTAGATGTTCGAAGATCCACATTGCTGCAGTCCTAACACTTGGGTAGTCCGCTGTCCCTCGGTCGGCCCGAATATCAGAGTATAAGGCTGACGTCGGTCAAGGCGCATTTGACTGACATCAGAACGCCAGGGTACAAATGCGCATGACCGACGTCATATCCTCAGTCTTTTCTTGCCCCAGATGTCAGAAGACCCTAAAAAGAAAGGTCAAAACCCATAGACAACAACTAAACAACCAACCAGCCTAACACCAAAAATATGTACAATATATACAATATACACAATATACCTCAGATGGATAACCCAACCCACACAACCACCTCAAACTACAGAGGGAAGGAGGGAGGGTAATTGGACTGCAGCAATGTGGATCTTGAACATCTACATTTATGGTAGGTACAAAACTGTACTATGTTCTTCATCTCACATTGCTGCAGTCCTAACACTTGGGTAGAATCCCAAAGCAGAGGTAAGGGAGGATGGCTAAACTATAATGAAGCAGGAGCTGCCAAAATGCCCTGCAACACAGCAGTGGCAAAACCAGCCCTGGATTTAGAGTACAATGGAAGGTGGTAATGCCTAGAGAAGGTATGCACTGAACTCCAAGTGGCTGCCTCCAAAATATCCTTAGTTGCCACCCCTCAAAAGCTGTTGAAGTGGCAGTAGCCCTAGTGGAATGAGGCCTAATCCCAGCTGGAATCTCTTTGCCATGATGGGAATAACAGAAAGCAATGCAAAATCCAATCCACTTAGAAATAGTTTGTTTTGACACGGGCTTGCCCTGAGAGCACAAAGCAAAAGAAACTAATAACTGCTGAGATTGTCTGAACCCCTTAGTTCTGTCCAAATAATATCGCAACTGCCTGTGTACATCTAAAGTGTGCAAAATCTTTTCCCTTTATTTTGGGGATTTGCATAAAAAGTAGGCAAATGAATAGTTTGGTTTAAAGCCACACTAGAAACCACTTTAGGCATAAAGGAAGGATTAGTACGTAAAGATACCCTATCCTTATGGAAAATTAAGAAAGGCTCAACTGCCATAAGGGCCTGCAATTCAGAAACCCTTCTCGCAGAGGTAATGGCCAACAAAAAAGCAGTCTTCCATGACAAATATTTCAACTCAGCAGTAGCTGCAGGCTCAAAAGGTTGTAGAGTGAGTTTCTCCAACACAAAATTGAGATCCCAAGCAGGAGTAGGAGCCCTTCGTGGGGGTCTTATATTCTTTGCCCCTCTAAGAAAGTGCTCGAACAAAGGATGAGAAAACAATGGTGGGTCACAGTCGTAGTGAGCTGAAATTGCTGCAGCATGAATCTTAATAGAAGAGAAGGACAAACCTTTGTCTAACAACTCAGTAAGATATTGAAGAGCCACACTTAAATCAGGCTCGGAAACATCCAAATCCTTAGCTGCACTCCAAAACAAAAATCTCTTCCATTTATCTGCGTACACTTTCCTTGTACTAGGCCTTCTAGCTTCCAAAATCACATTCAAAACTTGTTGTGGAAGTTGAGACCCTCTATGGTTTAAAACAGAATATGCCAGGCTGTTAGGTGAAGAGAGTGAAGTTTGACATTGAGCAAATGACTGTCCTCCTGGGACAACAGATGTGGAATCAAAGGCAAAGGCCATGGAGGCTTCCGTACTAGACTTCTCAGTAATGGGTACCAGTGCTGTCGAGGCCAATCTGGAGCTATCAAAATCATCCTTGGCTTGTCCTGGCTGACCTTAAGAAGTACCTTTGGGAGGAGAGGCAGAGGTGGAAAGGCATACACATGAAGATTTTTCCAACTGAAAGAAAGAGCATCCACTTTCCAAGCTGTGGGATGAAACCTCTTTGTGCAAAACTTTGGCAGCTGGTGGTTTAGTGGAGAAGCGAACAGATCTATGTCTGGAGTTCCCCAGGACACTGTCAATTTCTGAAATACATGAAGATCCAGTTTCCACTCGTGGGGATCCATGATTTGTCTGCTTAACACATCTGCTAAGGAGTTCTGTGCTCGGCAGAAACCTTGCCTGAAGACTTAGTTGTAAACTGAGAGCAGTCTCCCACAAAATCATTGCTTGCCTGCATAGAGGATAAGAATGTGTTCCCCTTGCTTGTTGATGTACCACATGACAGTTGTGTTGTCTGTTAGAATCAACACCTGCCCTGGAAGAAGTAAATCCTTGAAAGCTATTAATGCAAACTGGACTGCTAACATCTCCTTCAAGTTGATATGTAGATGCTGTAGTCTGACAGGCCACTTGTCTTGTATCCACTTTCCATTTAGATGAGCTCCCCAAGCTTTGTCCGAGGCATCTGTCGTTAAAATTTGACTCGCCTCTGGCCGGGTCACAGAGAGTCCTTTGTTTAGGTGACATTCCTGAGCCCACCACAAAAATTCCTTTTGAATGCAAGGTATTATTGGAATGACAGTGTCCAGATCCTGGCAGTGCTGTGTCCATACATTTTTGAGATACCATTGCAACTTCCTCATATGCAGTTTGGCATTGGGAAGCACCAGAATACAAGATGCCATGAACCCTAAGGCTTGAAGGACTGTCCTTGCAGTCAGCCCGGACTGAAGAGATAGATGATGGAAGTAAAGGGAAAGATTCTTTTGTTTGTCCGGGGTTAGAAAGGCCATCTGGGATGCTGTATTCAGTCTTACACCCAGAAAGCACATGTCTTGAGAGGGTACTAGACTGGACTTTATTTCGTTCACAGAATACCCCAGGCATCTTAGCACTGCTATCACATATTCCAAATGACGAAGAAGCTCGTCCCTTCCTTGAGCCAGAATCAGGCAATCGTCCAAATAAGGATAGATTTGTATTCCTTTCAGCCTGAAGAAAGCTATCACTGGAGCCAGAACTTTCGTAAATACTCTGGGCAGTAGATAAGCCAAAGGGCAATGCAGAGAACTGATAGTGAGAATTCCCAGTCCGAAAACGCAGATACTTCCTGCAACTTAGCCTGATAGGAACATGAAGGTAAGCCTCCTTGAGATCCAAAGTTACCATCCAGTGATCCTTGCCCAGCAGAGGTAAAAGCTGTTGTAACGTCAACATTTTGAACTTGGGAATGTCCAGATAAGTGTTGAGGATAGATAAATCCAAAATTGGTCTCCACGCGTTCCCCTTTTTTGGTACAAGGAACAGGCGAGAATAAAATCCTAGGCCTCTTTCTGGCATAGGAACCGGCTGTATGGCCCCTATTTGGAGTAACAGAGAAATTTGCTTGTGAGCCTCTATTCTTTGTTGAGGAGGAATATCTGGCATGCCTTTGAAAGGAGGCAAGGTATGGAAATAAAACCTGTAACCGTGATGTATGATATCCAATACCCATCTGTCTTGGGTAATCAAACTCCAATTTTCTTTGAAAAGTGCCAACCTTCCTCCCAAAGGTGCTGCCAGGCGAGAAGGTTCTGGCAGCTGAAAAGGTAGGTCATTGGGTCTGTTTACGAAAGGACTGACCCCTGCCCTCACCCGAAGACTGTGCAGGAAAACTCCCTGTTCTAGGCTTGAAAGAGCCCTGACCTCTGCCCCTGCCACGTCTAGATCTACCCCTAGACTGGGAATCATAAGAAGGATACGTCCACCCCTTAGTAGGCCAATTTCTACTAAACTTAGGAGGCTGAACCTGCAAAAAATCTTTAACAGTCTGCATAGACTTAGCCTTGTCTTCCATTTTCTTTAAAACTGCCTCAACAGGAGAACCAAACAAGACATCAGATTGCAAAGGGGCATCCAAAATCCTAGTTTTAACATGGTCAGATAAATTTTGATCCCTCAGCCAGGCATGCCTGCGAAGAACTGACCCAGTGGCAGCCACCCTAGACGAGGCCTGTACAGCATCAAAACCACATTGCAAAGAATGCTTACCCACCTGTTCAGAAACATGCACTAAATCTTGTAACTCTTTACAATCAATACCTTCCGCCAGAGCATCAACCTTAGATTTCAACTGTGAAAGGAGATAATTTTGATATTTCAACATGTGAAACTGGCAATTCAAAGCTCTCATGGCAAGAGTGGAAGAAGTATAAACTTTCTTTCCCCATCTATCCAAGGCCCTGGCCTCTTTATCTGCAGGAACTGGATTCTTGACAACAGAAGCCTTAACACCCTTAGGCCCCTGGCTAACAGTTTCTGGGTCTGCCCTAGGACTCTTAAAAGATACTTATGAGCTTCAGGCACCCTGTAATACCTATCTGGTTTAACAGGAGCAGGAGGCAAAGAATCAGGATTAAGAGAAGCCTCTGCAAACACATCTTCCACCACATTCAGAACAGGAGGTATCGCCAAAGGCCTATGCTGTGGTAAAAACAAAAATTCCCTAAGCCTTTTCCTGGAATCAGAGAAGTCCTGACCTTCCCATTTAAAATGCTCTCTCATGGAGTGAAGGGTCTCTGAAAAAGAAAAATCCTCAGGAGGAGAAGCAGAAGGAGTAGAATCATCCACATCAGAATCAGAATAATGAGAATACTCCTGCAAGTCTTCAGCCGAAGACTCAGACACATCCAAGCCTGCTCATAATCCCCAACACTGGTTCCATCCTAGGCCTCTTATCAGGAGGGGCATAGAGCCTCTAATTAAAGTAATTAAATCTTCTGCCATTTTAAGCATGTGCTTCTTGGGCACAGAACCTGAAGAACTAGGAGTGACACCCACAGAAGCTAAACTAGACCTGCCTCTAGGAGAAGCCTTGGAAGCAGAAAGAGAGGGCCTAGACCCCTTAGGAAGGGGGGGGGGGGGAGTACAGTTATCTGAGAAGCCCCTACAGCCTGACCTGCCTCCTGGGAGGCCACATCCTGTAAAATCAAAGTTTCTCCCTGGGACGCCAGAGGCCTCCGCCGAACCACCGGTTCCACTGACGCCTCTAAAGAACCGGCGTCCGGTTCGGACGACTCCTCTAACCTAGGTTTAACTGCCTTGTCCTTGCGCTTCTTTGAGGAAGCCGGCATCGGAGCATCCGACGGCATATTGTAATTGCACCGCTTCCCAAAGACCAACCTGGCACAATCTAACCTTCGCTTTATAGTGCGTTTATTGAACCTAGCACAAAAGCGACACCCAACAACGTCGTGCTCAGGTCCCAAACAAGGTATACACAAATTATGGTAATCCCTATGCGGTATCTGTTTCCCACAAGAAATACAGTTATTCACTTTTTCTGACATCCGGTAAACCACTGAGGCAAGAAAAACCAAAATATTCCCAACGGGTACTTAACCAACTCTGACTTTGGTCTGAAACTCAATTCGAAAATTTCAGAACGCCGAACGGCACTTGCAACACTGCTTCTGCATCGGACCATGCGGCAAAAAAGACTGAGGATATGACGTCGGTCATGCGCATTTGTACCCTGACGTTCTGATGTCAGTCAAATGCGCCTTGACCGACGTCAGCCTTATACTCTGATATTCGGGCCGACCGAGGGACAGCGGACTACCCAAGTGTTAGGACTGCAGCAATGTGAGATGAAGAACATCTGTACTATGTTCATCGGGTTACACTGTTGCAGTCATTACACTTGGGTAAAATCCCAAAGCTAAGGTTGGGTGGCTGGTCTATAAAGAGTTAGGATTGGCTATGAGGCCCTGCAGAACTGCAGTGGCAAATCCTGCTCTGGAGTTAGAGTAAAGAGGCAGGTGGTAATGCTTGGTAAAGGTGTGCACTGAACTCCAAGTTGCAGCCTCCAAATTTCCTTGGTAGGTACTCCTCTGAGAAAGGCTGTTGAAGTGACTGTTGCTCTGGTGGAATGCGGCCTAATGTTATTTGGGACTGATTTTCCATGCTGTGTGCAGCAGTAACGTATACAGTGTCCTATCCATTTGGATATAGTCTGCTTTGAGATAGCCTTGCCCTGTGATCCTGCAGTACATGCTACAAACAGTTTCTCAGTTTTCCTGAAAGCTTTTGTTTTGTCCAAGTAGAAGCGTAGCTGCCTGTGTATGTCCAAAGAATGCAGAAGTTTCTCCCCTTTATTCTGGGGTTTTGGATAAAAAGTTGGCAAATGGATGGTTTGGTTAAGAGCCATACTAGATACCACCTTTGGCATAAAGATAGGGTTTGTCCTTAAAGAAACCCTGTCCTAATGAAAAATTATAAAAGGTTCCACTGCCATTAATGCCGGTAGCTCTGAGACGCTTCGTGCTGAAGTTACTGCTAGGAGCAGAGCTGTTTTCCATGATAAAAATTTTAGATCGGCTGTATTGGCTGGCTCAAAAGGTAGCAGAATTAGTTTTTCCAAAATGAAATTGAGGTCCCAAGTTGGTGTTGGTGCTCTCTGGGGCGGTCTTATGTTTTTAGTCCCTCTGAGGTACTGTTTTAGCAAGGGATGAGAGAATAAAGGAGGATCCGTGTTGTAATGTGCTGAAATTGCGAGGCGTGGATCTTAATTGATGAGAAGGATAGGCCCCTGTCCAGCATCTCAGTTAAGTATTGTAAAATCTGAGGAATGTTTGGAATAAGAGGGTCAAGGTTTTGAGCCTTGTTCCAGGCGCAGAATCTCTTCAATTTTTTTGAGTAAGCTTTCCTGGTGCTAGGCCTCCTGGCCTCCAAAATGACATTAATGACAGCTTTAGAGAGAGGTGTTGCCTGTTTCACTAATGAATCTGCCATGCAGCCAGGTTTAGGGTTTTGAGCTGACCGTGCAGGATCTGATTGTTTTGTTGAGTCAGAAGGTGCGGAATTTGAGGCAAAATCCATGGTGAGCCTTGAGCTAAGTTCCTTAAGGTTGGGTACCAGTGCTGGTGTAGCCAGTATGGAGCAATCAGGATCACCTGTGTTTTTTCTTGTCTGGTTTTTAGGAGTACCTTTGAAAGGTGAGGCAGTGGCGGGAAGGCATAAACTTTTAGGTTTTTCCAGCTGATCAACAGAGCGTCCATTTTCCATGCTTGCTTGTGATAAGTCCTTGTGCAGAATTTTTGTAGTTGGCAATTCAGTGGGGAGGCAAAAAGATCTATGTCTGGGCATCTCCATTTTTGCATTACCATGCTGAAGATTTGTGGATTCAATTTCCATTTGTGAGCTTCCATGATATTTCTGCTTAGATCATCTGCCAGAGTATTTTTCTTTCCTGGCAGGAATTGTGCTTGCAGGTGAACTTGATACGTTAGAGCTGTGTTCCACAAGGTCATGGCTTGCCTGCATAGGGGATAAGAATGAGTGCCCCCTTGCTTGTTTATCTACCACATTACTGTGGTGTTGTCTGTCTTTAATAATAATTGTCCTGGATGCAGAAGGTCCTTGAAAGCTGTTAGGGCATTTTGAACAGCCAACATCTCTTTTTGATTGATGTGAAGATGCATCTCGTCTGTGGTCCACTTGCCCTGAATGCATTTTCCTGCCATGTGTGCTCCCCAGGTGCAATCCGAAGCATTTGTTGTTAGAGTCTGCCTGGCTGTGGGTAAGGTAAAAGGCTGACCCTTGTTTAGGTGATATGCCTGTGCCCACCATTGAAACTCCAGTTGTAGGCAGGGAATCATTGGTATTACTGCTTCTAAACTGTGTGAGTGTTGAGTCCAAACACTTTTTAGGTACCATTGTAATTTCCTCATATGCAGTCTGGCATATGGTATTAGTAGTATGCAGGATGCCATGAATCCCAGGGCCTGCAGAATTTTTCTTGCAGGGAGATGGGAGATTGCCAGTAGTTGAAAATAATGAGTTAGTTGAACTTGTTTGTCTGGCGTGAGGTAAGCTATCTGGGCCGTTGTATTTAAGCTGGCACCCAGGAATATAATCTGTTGTGAGGGCACTAGTTTTGACTTCTTTTCGTTTACTGTGTACCCTAGAGAAATTAACAACCTTTTTACAAACGCTAGATGCTGTAGAAGAATGTCCTTTGTCTCTGCTTGAATGAGGCAGTCGTCCAGGTATGGATATATTTGAATTCCTTTTTGTCTGCAAAATGCAATTACTGGTGCCAGGCACTTTGTGAAGACCCTGGGCGCAGTAGATAGGCCAAAGAAAGGGCAGTGCAGAGAATTGGTAGTGCATTGTACCAGCTTTGAATCTGAGGTACCTTCTGCAATTTTGTCTGATAGGGACATGCAGGTATGCCTATTTGAGGTCCAGAGTAATAAGCCAAGCCTTCTTGCCCAGCATGGGTAGAAGCTGCTGTAATGTCAACATTTTGAATAATATCCAGGTAAGTATTTAGAATTGAAAGGTCTAGTATGGGCCTCCAGGCCTTGTCCTTTCTGAGGACCAGGAAGAGTCTTGAGTAAAATCCTTGTCCCTGTTCCTGTTGTGGTACCTTTTGAATAGCTCTCATGTCCATGAGGGCTGAAATTTGTTTTTGTGCCTCTGCCCATTGATTTTGTGGCAGGTCTGGCATTCCTTTTAGCCTTGGTAAAGTATGAAAGTGGAACCTGTAACTTTGAGACACAATATTCAGAACCCATTTGTCTTGGGTGATTGTTTGCCAGTTTTAAGAAAAAAGTGTTAGTTTTCCCCCTAAGGGGGCTTCTAAAAGGGAAGTGCTTGGCGTACAAAGGGGAAAGTCATTGTGACTGTTTCCTGTAAGGTTGAGACTTGTTCTCACCTCCTTTTGGGGTTGAGGTGCCCCACTGTCGTTGTCTGGTTGAGATATGCCTCTTGGGCGTCTGTATCTGCCTCTCTGTGGCCTGTCTGACACTGGAAAGGACCAATTCTTTGTTGGCCAATTTCTGCTAAATCGAGGCGGTTGTACCTGTAAGAAATCCTTGACTGTTTGCATAGATTTAACTTTATCCTCCATTTTCTTTAACACCTCTTCTGCCTTAACACCAAATAAGGTATCATGCTGTAAAGGAGCATCCAATAATTTTGCCTTAACATGATCAGGTGAACTCTATTCTTTTAACCAAGCATGTCTTCGAATCACAGAACCTGTAACTGCGGCCCTACAAGAGGCCTCTAAAGAATCAAAACCACATTGTAGAGTATGTTTTCCCACCTGTTCAACTGCACGCAATAAATCCTGCATTTCTTTACAATCAGGAGCTTCTGAGCTTGCAAGCATTTTCTGTTTTAACTGAGCCATTAAATATTGTTGGTACTTAAGCATGTGAAACTGGCAATTTAAAGCTCTTACTGCTAAAGTTGCAGAAGTGTACACTTTCTTCCCCCACCTATCCAAAGCTCTGGAATCTCTGTCAGAGGGCACTGGATTTTTTGCAATGGAAGCCTTAAGCCCTTTTGGACCCTGGGAAATAGTTTCTGGATCCGCCGAAGGTTTTTTTATAAAGAAACTTGTGAGAGTCTGGGACTCTATAATATCTATCTTGCTTGGCTGGTGCAGGGGGCAAAGAATCAGGAGATAAGCTGGATTCAGAGAACACATCATCCACAATATCAAGCACAGGCAGAATAGCCAAGGGCCTGTGCTGAGGCAAAGGAAATCCCTGAGCCTTTTCTTGGATTCTGAGTAATCCTGACTTTCCCAATGGAAATGCTCCCTCATGGTATGTAAAGTTTCCCCAAAAGAGTAATCCTCAGGAGGAGAGGCTGAAGGGATAGATTGTTCAGCATCAGAGTCCTCATAGGGGGGTAGAGAGTATCCCTGGTCTGAAGAGGAATCAGATGAAATGGAAACCTGATCAGAGGAATCGTCTGTATCCTGCCTAGGCCTTTTTTCAGGAGGGGGATGGGAACCCCTGATTAGAGTAATGAGGTCTTCGGCCATTTTAAGCATCTGTTTTTTAGGCATGGAGGACTGTCCAGGAGAATGCTGTACTTGTTTCTTTGTCTTTAATGGTACTTTTGTCTTGGCTGTTGTTTTAATGGTAAGTTCTGAAGGTCTGAAAACACCCTCAGAAGCCGATGCCTGCTCAGCCGCTCCAGACCCATCTGAGAGATTAGTTTCCGTAGGCCCAATACCTTGGCCTAGTTGTCTCCACGTGGGAGTTGGAGGCGGCCTGTGGCTCTGAGGTAGCGGGTGTCAGGGGCTGCGAAAGCGCCTCACTGAGAACCGGCGGCTGGCCTAGAAGAGGTTTTGTCAGTTTTGGGCCTCGGATGCCTGTCTTTATCCTTGTCCTTGCGTTTTTTTCGGTATTGCGGTCGCCGGATGATCCGACGGCATAGTATAATTGAATCTTCGGCCAAAGTAGTGCAAAGCCAAATGAAAACATCTTTTTATAGTGCGTTTGTTAAATCTAGCACAAAACCGACAACTAGTGACGTCGTGATCATGGATTACAGTAAGAGTGGAAGTCCTTATGAGGTATTTGCTTCCCATAAGAAATACAATTATTAACTTTTTCTGACATCGGTCTGAGGCAAGAAAAAAGTTTCCCCAATGGGGTACTTAGCTTTATTGAAGACTTCGGATCTGAAATTCAACTTCGAAAATCTCAGGAGTCGGCCAACCAGCACTTGCAAACTGTTTCTGCTTCGGGCACCGCGCGGTAAGAAAGACTGAAGAAAATGGCGTCGGATGCATCTTATATACCCCTGGTGCACTGACGTCAGGGAAGAAGCGACAGCAACCGACGCTGGACCAAGACTTTGGAACTCTGGCCGACTGCGGGACCACCTGACGGCAAGATAACCCAAGTGTAATGACTGCAGCAGTGTAACACGATGAACATCTGGTAGTGACTGGCTCCCGCACAGAAGTGCAGAAATCTTCTTGATGGCCTGTCCACTTTTATGTGGTAGTACGCATCTTAAAGATCTATCGAGCACATCCAATCATCTTTTTCCAAAAGCGGGAGGATAGACTGTATTGTGACCATCCGGAATTTTTGTACTCTCACAAACTTGTTCAATACACTGAGATCCAAAATTGGACTCCAGTCCCCAGTTTTCTTTGGCACCAAAAATAGTCTTGAGTAGAATCCGGATCCTTGGTCTAGAGGGACTATTTGGATGACTCTTTCTTAGCAGCTTTTCTATCTCTAGTGCTGCTTCTTCCCTTTGACAGGGTGGCATGTTGGGAAGGTTTTTTGAAGGGGCAGGACAAAGATCAAAGGGGATATGATAACCTCTGGTTATAATCCTTTGTACCCAAGAATCGGTGGTGATGGTTAGCCAGGCAGAAGGGTACAAGGAGAAACGTCCCCCAACCACCTCCAGAGGAAAGGAGTTGGGCCACTCTTCAGGAGCGCTGGTAGGATTGACCAATGAAAGAATCCCTGGAACCCTAGTTACACGGATCCCCTCTGCCACGAAAGGAGTGTCTTCCCTGTGAGTTTCCCCCTCTGCCTCTGGGGGAGAACTCGGCCTGTGTGTCATGGAAAGGACCCAGAGATTTCTTGAACCATATATTCCCACTCTTTTGGTTTTGGGAGAAAGCACGTTGAGGGGAAGAATAATGAACACCTACGGCAGAAAGGATCTTACCGTCCTGTTCACATCTGGCCAGTGTGCTTTTAACTTTGGGCCCAAACAATGAGGAGGCCTCAATGGGAGCATTAAGAAAGGAAGCCTTAAAGGGTTCCGTGAAATTGCACAAGCGCATCCAGGCATGTCGTCTCAAGACCGCAGCTGAACCTGCAGCTCTAGCTGCTCCTTATGATGCGTGAGATATCAGTCGCATAGAGGAGTTAGATATAGATTCAATGGTGGCCAGCTGAGAGGCCACTTTGTCATGGACGTCATCAGACACGGCACCAGCCAAGGTTTCAGACAGCTCAGAAATCAAATCCCTTTGAAGCCTGGTAAAATGTGCCATATAATTCAGGGACCTGATAGTAAAGGTCGCTGAAGCAAAGGTGTGCTTCCCTATCCTGTCCAGGGCCCGGGACTCTGTTAGGCGAATGGACAGTCTGGCTGTCTTCTTCTGCCAGATCCTTTTTTGTTGCAGCCCCACCACCAATGCATCCACAAAAAGACCTTTGGACCAATGGGGATCTGAAGCAGGAGGGGACAAAATCTTATCTGGCCTCCGGGGAATAGCTTCGACGGTATCAGGCGCCTTCCAAGCATACTGCACGATGAGCTGGACAAGTTCATCGGCAAGTGGAGTAACCCAGGAGGTAGGGGGCTGGGCGTGAAAGGCCTGCAGGAAGACAGATTCCTCAGAGGTTGGATTAGAGGACTGCCAGTCACCTCTCTGTTTCAGGATTTTGAGGATATCACCAAAGGATACCTCGGAGGGTGACCGAGGGGATCCTTCCCCCTCACTGTGTCTTCAGTGAGGGACTCCTCTGTGGAGTCCATGTGCTTCCTTTTACATGAACTTTTCCGGTGGACCTCCTCAGTGGGAGAAGCTTGATAAGACAGCAGAAAAGGGGATTCTTGTGGGAATATGTCCTGAGGCCCTTGCACCCAGTGTCCACTAGGTGCGACTTGTGAAACCAGTGTATCAGAGGAGGGCAGAGGTATAGACAGTCCAGTATCGCCAGCAGCAGCGAAAGCCTTCTCCATCAGTTGGAAGGCTGGTCCACCTGAAGAGGAGTGCATGTCTAGGACAGGAGTCACCCCTCCCCTAAGTGGCTCAACCTGCCGACCTGGAGTCCCTGGATGGCTGTGGAGCGGCAAACTATGTGTGGCACAACTGACATCCTGGGTCATAGCACAACTGTCCTGCCACAAAGGCAACTGCGGTTCCTTAATGAGATCCATAAAGGGGACTGCAGAAGGGGAAAACTGTGCTATATCCATGGACTTCAAAGGCAATGAAGGAGGAGAATAAGAAATGGTCTTCGGAGATGGGTGATCACCTCCCAAGGAAGGATAGTTCCCGAGGGGTGGGATACCTCTGGCCAAGAGCACCTGATCCACAAGACGCAACACATCATGTTCGGAAAGCCTTCTTGTGGACCTCACGGAGACTGAGGGAGAAACAAGCCTGTCCACAGAAGAGGCAAACTCTGTGCCCGTCTCATCAGTCCGCACCGAGGACAACGGTGCCGAGGGAGACTGGACTATGGTTGTCTGCACCGAAGAAGTCATCGGTGCTGAGGTCATGGTCTGCACCGACACAGGGATCGGTGCCGAAGCTGAAACCGACAAAACTGGAGTCAACAATAAAGGTGTCGGTTCCGAGGAAGATCTCGGAGCCGACGCGGTCAAGGTCTGCGCCGACTGAACGGTCGGTGCCGATACAGTGGTAATAGTCTGAACCAAGGAGCCCCTCGGTGCCGATATAGTGAAGGCTGCAGGAGAAGACGGAGCTGAGATCACTAATGGAGCCGAAGGCCTCGGTGCCGAAGGTCTAGGCACTGAAAGCACTGGAGCTGACTGAGTGAGCTCCGGAGCTGAAACTTTAGCCTTTTTAGATTTTGGTTGGCAGGAGTCCCCAGCCAGGGATGAAGGCAAATATTTAGTCTTAGTAGGAACAGCCAAGATCTTCTTATGGGCTCTAGGAGGGGTTGAGGCCCCCAACCCAGAAATAGCCTCTGAAAAGGGATTTAAGGAGTCCCTTCAGTAACAGCTTGTTTTTCCTTTCCAACAAGGTTCTATTTGAAAAGTTCTCACAAACAGTACAGGATGGGTCAACAGACAAATGGGAAGCTCCCAAACAATAAACACACAAAGTGTGCATCAGAAGTAGGTAGTTTATGTCCACAATAAGAACACTGCTTAAACCCCGGACTACCTTTATCTGCCATGATAGCAAATTAATTAATAGAAAAGGTATCAACAATGGTACAAAAGAGTACCTGAAGGGGGAAGGATTACCAACGATGGTAAAGAGAGATACCTCACAGTAAAAGTGGTAAAGAAAGGATCAGAAAAACGTGAAGAAATTATGTACGCTAGATGTGATAGGGTAAGAGACAATGAAATATAAACTTTTCTGACAGAAAAGTAACCTGAAAAACTATTACACAACAAATAACTGTACTTAGCTCAAGAGAAGTAGCTTGACACGACCGAATGTCAACGCGGCAAACGAAATCTGAGGTCTCAGGGAGATGGGGATTGTGGGTAAAAGTTTAGCTCGAGAGTTTGAAGCTGATGCGAACTTGGACAATGGCCGGCTCGGTTCCGAGGTCGGAACCGATACCCATGCGTAAGAAATGAACGAGGATTAACAATACAGATCTGACATTCTATGGTCAGAATATGAGCAAAGGAAGGAATTAACACAAGCAAATATGTTTTGTGGGACAATGCTGCATAGCTGTTAGGCTTTAATGTAACTAATATAACATCACTTATAAATCTTAGCTAAGAATCTTACATTGACATGGCACTTGAAAGACAAGTTAGCTTGCATGTTTGTTGAATTATACACATATCAAGAGACTCTGATAGAAGTATAATGAACATTTTGCAGGCTGGTTTGATGACATGTAAAATTTCAGTAAGTGCTTAAATAAAATGGGTGCCAGTGGTAGGTGAAGAAGTAGTTTTACTGCTGTATTCTACACCTTTGTTTTATTTATCTTTACTTTTTAGCACTGTGTTTACTTGACCTGTGCATTCCAGTTATTAAATGTCAAGAACTGTCTTCAATATGGATAGACAAGAGGCTGAAGAAACTTACTGAAGTGACCACGCAAATAAAAATTAACTTACCACTGTAGTTTTTAATAGGTGATATTAATATAATGGATACTGAAGCTATTTTGAAAGAGAACTAACTGTTAAGATTATGGATGAATGGGAACATGAATGAGGAGTGTAGAAGCAGTGGGTAATTCAAAACATCAAAGACAGCACCACTTGCCAGGTGTGTGTTTGACAAAAGAAAGCAGGGGAATGGTAAGATACTGGAGTCAACTGACAACTATTTTTATTTTATTTATTTATTGATTTATTTATTTTGAAATCTGGATCACTGTCCATTAAAAATGTGCAATCAGTAAGAAAAGACATACTACAAAAGACTGTAAACTAATAAGCAGAAAGTAAAAACAGGGTTAGCATTTGTGAATGATTGTAACTTATTCATGAAAAAAGTATATTGACTGAAAATAAGAGACAAACATCTGATAAAGTACAGCTGTATAAGTTGCACTTACTCATAACAGTATATGTTCGAATTCCTCACTGCTGCAGTAGCCTTTAAGCTATATGGGATTGTGTACTGCACAGGAGACAACAAATGGTCAGGTTCCAAAATCTCTGGCTGCCTCCCGCACCTTTACTCTGACTGATGGTTAGACGGAGGGAAAAAACTACAGTCAGAGTTTAGATTTCTTCAGTACTTTCTTGCCAAAGGTTAAGGAGGAAAATACTCATCCCGAACCACTAAAATATATAACAATGTTATATCCCAACAACTAACTATATACAAAAGTAGGGGAAAGGAGGGTGGGTGTGGCTATTGCAGCATTGACAAATTTGAACATCTACTGTTATAGGTAAGTGCAGATTATACAACTGCACTACATTCATCATACCCGCTGCTGCAGTAACCTTTAGGTTATATGGGTTGATTACCAAAGCCTATCCAACCTAGGAGAAGGAAGAATATGGATCTAGGACGCCCTGGACAATGGTCCTGGCAAAGCCTGTTCTGGATCTACAGAAGGAATCCAGTTTATATCATCTTGTAAAGGTGTGCACAGAGGAAAATGCAGCTGCCTCTAGAATAATTCCAGAGTCCACCTCTTTCTAATGTGCCATTACAGAATACAAGGCTCTAATAGAATGAACCTTTATACTGTCTGGAACCAGTTTATCATGGTAGGAACAGCAAAAGGCAACAGCTGAGGACAACCATCTCGAAACAGATTTGTTCCAACATAAGAAACAAACAGCTGATCTGCTTTTCCTAAAGGACTTAGTTCTGTCAAGGTAGTACCTGAGATGCATATGCATGCCCAGAGTATGTAAAATCCGTTCTCCCTGGTTTTGAGAATCTTAACAGAACAGTGGGAGATTGATGGCTTGATTCAAAGTAAACTATGAAACAATTCTGGGCATAAGTGAGGGATTTGTTCTTAATGAGATCCAGTCTCTATGGAAGGCCAAATGGGGTTCACCCACCATGAGAGCTTGCAGCTCAGATACCTTTTCTACAGATATCAGAGCAATGAGTTTTCCATGCAATGAACCTTAAGTCTGCTTGACGAGCAGGTTCAAATAAAGATGTGGTTAACTCTTCCAGCACAAAGTTAAGATCGCAGGAAGGAACAACCTGTTTATGAGAAGGGCTCAGTTGTAAAACTTCCTTAAGAAACTCATTCACTAAAAACATAGAAGAAGATGGAGGATCCAGAGGCAGATGTGCTGAAATAGCTGCAAGATGTACCTTGCTAAAGGAATCAAAGCCAATATCAAAGGATTCTGGTTAACCAAGTTTGCAAATGATTGCAAATTGGGAGCAGTTCTCAAATCCACAGTCTTTGAATCTCCTCAAGATGAGAACACCCTTCAGAAACGTCTAAGACAGAAAAACACTTGGTGGCAAAGCCATGGTTTAAAACTCAATAACAAGAAATGCATAATAGTAGTAACCTTTGGGAAGTCGTCCACTCCGGGTAACTACGTCATCAATAAAACACCTCTAAAACTTGATTCATTAGACATGGGATCTAGGAACTCTTGTAAATAGTAACATAGCCTTTAACCAACATGTGTCCAAGGTAGTAAGAAAATCCTTCTATGTTGCTCAACTTATATGCAAGGACATGGCATCTAGGTAATCATACCACTGTACGCAGCCCTCATCAGACCCATCATAGAGTAAAATGTCCCCTTCGGTACTTACCTGACCAGACACATGCAGCAGCTGGAACACCCACAAAGGTTCCTTACAAAAAGAATACAAGGAGTAAACACAATGTCCTATGCTGATTGTCTCATAGCCCTGTATCTTTACTCAGTATCATACAGACTTATGAAAGGTGAACTTTGCCTGGTATAAAAGGCATCCTGGACCCTGTTTTGATGAACATTTTGCACATTCACAAAACAAAACAAGCAGAATCAGAACTACTAGAGTAAAAGACCTAAATTTGGCTTCTGACATAAACAGGACATATTGGAGAGACAGATATGTTTCTCAGAGAATTCCCATTATCTGGAACAGGCTCCCCATCCATTTGAAGCAGAGTTCCTCCTTATTCTTATTTAAGCACAACTTGGACCAACAGATGAGTAATTGGAAGTTCACTCCTGATCTGGTGCCTATGCCTCTGATATACAGAAGCAGTCAGCAAATCACCCCCTATATAAATCAAACTTGTGGATCATATTTGGATTGAACGGCTAGGCTTATAAGGGCCCTAGTAGTCACTGGCCTAGTATACACCTATGAACCTATTAAGAGAGGGCAGTGGATAGTCACACCCACACACACAAATATTTAAGTACTAGTTGTACATAATCCCTGATAGGCACAGGTTATTGACTAGGCACCAACTAGAAAATATTTTACATTTGCCGATATAAGACTTATCAGTAGCAGGTTTTCTTGCCTCCTCTAATACCTGCTGTACGGCCTTTGGGAAGAGGTGCCTGAACAGAATTAGAATTGAATTATTCAGGCAGTTAGTTGAACATGTTTGAAAATGAGGTGTATCAAACTACCTCTGTATTGTGTGAGTAGGTCCAGTTTGTGAGGAAACTTGTGGTAATTGTCCTTGGCCAATCCCATAAGAATGGACAATCAGTGTTACCTGGACCAAAAGAAGTTTACCACAATGATCTTTGGGGAGTTTTTCTGAACCTTCACAATTGCACTAGGTATTAATGGAAAGGATTTAAAAGCATAAAGGAACATTTCTGATTATACAAATGGAAAGGTGTCTGTTTTCCAGACTAGTCTGCAAGGAGTCCTGGAGCAGAATGTTTTCAATTGTCTGTTTGGAAGAAAGCAAACAGATCTACTTGAGGTGCTACTCACAAATGGATCAATTCTTGGAAGATTCCCTCATTCAATTAACATTTGTGACACTAGAGCTGAAGAGCTACCTTCCAAGCTATCGTAGCCAGCCTGCACAGAGGATATGACCTGGTGACCCTTGCTATGTATGACGTCACTGTTGTGTTGACTGTAATCACCTGAAGAGGACCAGAGGACCACAGATGATGAAGAGATTTTAATTTTAAGGCATGTATTCCAGCCCATATTTGTTTGACAATGATGTGCTTTGGTCTGTCTTAGGAGTTCCACAGGGCATGCACCTTTACCACCATAGAAATTACACCCACCTCCCCAAGGAAAACCTGAGCAGAGGAGAAAAGGGATAACCCTGATTTGTTTCTATTTGTATTCTCCACCAGTGCAGATATTTTTTTGACAAAAACAATATTGGAATTCAAATTCCAGATAATGCAGATTTTGGATCAATGTGTGAAAGTGCTTAAGAGACACTCCTGTGAGGTGGAGTCAGGGAGGAAGTTTTAACATCCATCTGTATCTCCAGATTGGTTAAAAGATAAGAAACCCATTGTAATGAGGCTTGACATCCTGGGAAAGACTCTGCAAAGATGAACTGATTACCTAAACAAGGACTATGTGACTGCAACTCAATCTGCAATTATCTTTGACTGGAGCTAGACACTTTATAAACATCCTTGGAGCTGTAGATAACCCCAAAGGGTAATGCAGAGAACTAATAAAGTGACTCACACAACGACATCTGATAAATGTCCTGAAACCTTTGCCTATGGGACTATGATGGTATGCGTCTTTTAGATCTAAGGTTACCAAAAAAAACATAGTTCTGGAATGAGAAGAAACAGAATATGAAGGGTCAACATCTTGAATTTTGGAACACTGACATACAGATTTAGAAAGAAAGATCTAGACTTGACCTCCAAGAAGTTTCTTTCTTTGGTAACAGAAACATTCTGGAATAGAGACTGTTGACCCTTTGACTCCTAGGGTGAGTAAGTGCAGAAAAACTAAGGAAGAAACTCTGGTGCAGAGGCTGGGCAGGAATTCTCTGAAAGGTGTTATTTGCATCCAGTGCCAACTGTATCCCTACTGAACCACTTTTAACATCCAAGAATCTGGAACAATCTATTGTCAAATGGGACTGTACAAAGCCTGTCTGTGGCACAGGTGTTGAGACACAAGGTGGGGAGGGGTAGAATGCTGGCATAGTTATTCTGAAATATTAGAGACTCCCTTAATTTGGAAAACACTCTTTTTTTCTTGTTGTTCCCTTCCTAACAATTCTTTTTGATCCCGTCTGTCTTGAGAAGACAGGGACTGTTTGTTTTGTTTCTTACATGGAAAACACTATTCGGGAGATTTGTAAAGGGGAACTGGAAAATCTTGGAAATAACCCTGCATTAATTTTCCTCTCTCATCAAATTATTTGGGGACCTAAGTAGCAGATGAGCCAAGGAAAGCCTCCTTATCTAAAGCTGAATTTAAAACTTCAGACTTTATCTCATCTGCACTTTAGCAGTAGTAGTAACAGCCCTAGATATAGTATCTGCACAATCATACAGAGTCCTTGAGGTATGTTTTGATACTTGAGAAACATTAGAAACAAGTGAATTCAGACAGATGTGCCTTTCAGAAGGAAGTGTAGTAGATAATTCTATCAAACTGCCTACACAAAAAAAGAACAAACTTCTGCATACAAGTCAGACAGTTAAGAATTCTATATGCCAAAGTGAAGAAGAAAACATTCTCTTACCAAATCTACCAAATACTTTTCATTCTTTGCCCATAGGATTAGGACTGGAAGACAACCGGAGTCTATTCCCAGCTGGCGAAGTTATGATTATGGCCACAGGGTCAGACATGGGATGGGAAAACAAATGTTTGCTACTCTGAAAAACTTTATACAGCCTATCTGCCTTTAATGGAAAGTGAACGCTGAGAAAGAAAAATTCTTCCAAAACAGGTTGTGAGGAGCAAGTTTCTCCTGAATAAGAGATTTGGGTTTGGGAATCTGCAGGAAAAGAAGCCCTGTCACTCTCAATGTCAGAATCATCTGACATGTCTTTCTCGGGAATATCTCTGCTGACATCTTTTTCAGGTAAGGTTTTCTGGGCAACAGGATTAGCAGCCTGTAACAAATTCCTTGCTAAGGTAGGAATATCATCATCGTTCCTATCAGACAACATGTCTTCAGATAAACAATGCTTAACTTGTTACTTTTTCTTTACGGGTTTAGGTGAAGCACAAATCAGAGAAGGTATTTCTGTCCCATAAAAGGTTTCCTTCCCCAGCTACAGTGGGCAACATCTCCCATGGTGCCTACCTGACCCAGAAGAGATGACTTTCCCATGCCAGATGAGACATTAGAACAGCCAAAGAGGACATGGTGGATGAACAAACTACATCGGAGGAAGCCAAAGATGTGAGTGAGTGAGTGATCTGAGGAATGACTATTGGCCACTGCAGAGTCACTCATCATCAGATGAAGTACTGACTGAGCCTGAGTTTGCAAGGGCTCATTGGAAAATTCATTTTTTTCTTTCTAGGTATAGCAGGAGACAGACCAGTTGGAGTGGGGTAAGTATCTATGCTGTGACCAAGGAAGATGTCTCTAATGCAATAAACTTCACTGGAAAGAGTTGATGACATGGTAAGTTGTCAAACAGTGTTCACAAGAAGCACATTTAGATTTACAGTAA
Source organism: Protopterus annectens (assembly GCF_019279795.1). NCBI lineage: Eukaryota > Metazoa > Chordata > Ceratodontiformes > Protopteridae > Protopterus > Protopterus annectens. The sequence goes on along the minus strand of NC_056732.1, from coordinate 75,303,834 downwards.
TATACACAGTCCCCCAAACACAGTAATAGGTTCATAGGTGTGTACTAGGCTAATGGCCCTGGAGCCTTTACAAGCCTAGCCCATAGAAGTGCCCTGGCATCATGCCGCCCGACTTTAGTTCCCAGTGCTTCTATCAGAGCCACTGGAGTGATCTCCGGGGTGAACTTTCTATTACCCATCCACTCATCAAGATTTCTCTTGAAGAGGGACAGGGAGGTGCTCTGCTTGACATGTACAGGAAGTCTATTCCAGAGCATGGGCAGTCTCTGGGCGAGGAACCTGTCCCTCCAGCATGTTCTGTTGATTGTGGTAATGAGGTTGAGGTCTCTGAAGCATGTGGTGTGGCGGGGGATTGGGATTTCTTTAGATTTAGCATTTCTAACAGAGCTGGGTCAGACATGGCTTTGTAAGTCAAGCAGAGATCGCCTCTAACTAGGCAATATGAGACAGAGAATAGCTGGAGTCTTTTGAGTCTGTCCGTGTAGGACATGTGTTTAATGCCCAGGATCCTCTTCGTGAGGTACTTCTGTGGCCTCTCCAGCTGTTGCAGGTGTCTAGTGAGGTACATGCCAAATGGGGCATTATACTCGATTAACTGGTCTAATAAGGAAAGAGTAGATAGAGACGATGAACTCTTTCTTCCTGGATGCAAAACCCTTGGTAATGAGATGTGCCACACAGAAGGATTTCTGACCACAGTGGCAATGTGGTAGTTGAAGGAGAGGTTGCTGTCAACCTGCATCCCCAGATCTCTTATAATGCCATCAATGTTCAGTGGGCTCCCACTGATGTGGCAATTAGTGGGAACTGAATTTTTACCAAAGGGGACGACAACACATTTTTTGGCGTTAAGCTTAAGGTCATGGTTTCAACACCAGTCATTGGTCTCATTGAGGCCTTTCTGTAGGATATCTGCATCACTTGGGGAGTTAATAATGGTTCCCAGCTTGCAGCTGTCTGTGAACGTGGTCAGCCAGAGTCTCTTTGTGTTGGCCTGGACTTCTGAGAAGTAGATGCCGAACAAGACAGGACCCAGGACCAATCCCTGTGGGACTCTACTCATGACTGGTCGGCAGTCTGACTTGGAGTTCGCTACTTTCACACTGTGTGTTCTATCTGTGAGCCAATTTGCAACCCACCTAGTGACACATGGGGTTGATGCCTAGTTTTGTGAGTTTATCAATAATTCCCAAGTGAGGAATGGTATCAAAGATCTTGGCCAGATCGAGGTAGGCTGTATGCACTGCCTTACCTTCATCCACAGCCCTGGTGACTGACTCAAAGAAGTCAACCAGGTTGAGCAGGCATGAATCTCCCTTTCACAAAGTCAAACTGTGTGGGGTCCAGAGTTTGGAGATTTCCTATATATGTTAATCAGGTCCATGATGATGCACTCCATAGCTTTACATATCATACTCATCAGGCTAATGGGATGATAATTCCCAGGATATTAGTGTGCATAAACAGCACACTAATCTCCTGCCAGAAAATCAATGTTTCCAAATTCAGTCTGACAGAAAAAACTGCAGGAAGTTGTCACGCAGTGAACACAAGCACTAATATACCATATAAATTCCTGCCATAGTAAAACACTTCCAAGCACTAAATGTTTCAATAAAATACATAAAGTTTATACAAGGAATACATTTTCTCACAAAAATGGTCCTTAAACAGCTTAATACTGAAAAAAAAATAAATAAATAAAACGGGTTCCCAAGAGGAAGGTTTCTTAAAGCAAAAACAATGCTTAAAAAGCCCTGTTAAAAAAAAACAGTATTTTTTTTGCTTAAAAGGACAATATTCTGGGGACTTAGCTGCCAAAACTGAGTCTGAAGGCTGGATGCTACTCCTATGAAGCCACTGAGTTGCTTCTTCACAAGGAAGCAAGAAATTACTAAAGACATCTTCACTCTTGACTGCTGATTTCTCTCAGGGCTGTCCAGTCCACAGTCAAAGGGAAGGTGTGAGAGAGAGAGAGCCAGCATTTTTTTTTTTTTTTTTATATAAGCTGGCCGGTTGTTGTGTCCTGTGCAGGACACAACCCATACAGCCTAAAGGCTACTGTAGCAGTGGGAATGATGACCACTGATGACTAATGAAAATGAAAGTGCTAAACCAAGTAACATTAAAAATGCAGAAGAAATTAACACTGGTTAAAAGTGAAATAGAAAGCTGTGAAAAAACATAATAAAGGATGAAAATGTAGAATAAGGAAGGGATAATCCTTTGATATTTGAAAGTGAATAAATTACTATGAGTAATAAGTATCAAGTACTAAAAACAGAAAGAGAGGAAGAAAAACGTTATGTTTCATTTGATATGGATAAACTGAATGATGAAGGCTCTGCTGGGATGAGTGTACATAAAAGAAGGAAAATGTGAGAACAAGGAAAAAGTTTAAAAGTAAAGATGGCTGATCAATGTTTTACTACATCTTTGATATCAATAGTTTGATTAGTGACAACAGAAGGTTACTATTATTAAAATGACACAGACAAAACATATCACATGGTTTCACTGGTAAACAAGATACAAAAAAAGAATAAAGAAGGCAGTTTATGTTAATATGGAAAGGGAACATAACAGCACTATAGGAACAAAGAGAAGTTTTTGGAATTGCTGTTTAGAGATAAAATAATGAACGTTATGGCTATACCTATATAAGGCCACTATAGGGTATGGTAAGAAATGCCAGAATGAAAGACAGAAACATCAGACTAACAGTAATATAAGCATGAAAATAACTGCTACATACACAGAAATCATATTCATGGAGAATTTTAATAGTGATAAAAGGAAACAGGATGAGGAATACCACAGGGTGTTAAGACTTGCAGGAATTTTTATGACTGTAAGAGAATTGATAATAGAACACAAGAAATATACTTACAAAGGTAGCAAAATAACAGAAAATTGTTTTCTTTATTCAAAAACAAGAAATCAAATATCATAAAGGTATATTTAGTTTTACTGATCATTAATGTTTCTGGGAAACATTCAGTACTAATGAAGAACTAATTAAGAAAAGGATTAAAACATCAACTGGATATTGGGCAAATACTGATGAATAGATGGAGGGTTTTGTGCCATTTGGGACTATGTTTTCTTCTGGTCTATGTATACTTCTCACAAGAAGATTCTTTAGAGTTGGTGGTTGTTTAAATGACAGTAGTGGGAGTGCTTGGAAAATATTTCTCAACTTGTCATCCTCACTGAGCATTGGTTAGTGGTCTCTTAAGATTTTCCAGAGGTTTTTATAGTTTTGGAAGATATATTGTCATTAGTGGAACTCTGTCACAAGGATTCATATCTTTATGCAAAAGAAGCTGTTCCCATAATAACTGTATCATTCTGCCTATTGTCCTGGCAAAACCTATGCTGGTCCAATAAAAGATATTACATCACATCTGGATTCTAGCATCTTTTTGTTTTATGTTAATGAACTAACATGAAACTTCTTAATGTTTTTCTTAGCATCACAGCTGATACCATAATTCATCATATGAACTGGTATGCTACTACTACTGTTTTCACCACCCTACCCCACCCTCACAACACCTTACTAATACATTTTAACCCTTACCATGCCCCTGCCCCTAATCCCAAACTTAAACCTTACTTCAGAAAAAAAAAACTTTGTGTAACACTACCTCTTCACAAGACACACACACCTATGTCACATATGGCAGCACATACACACAACACTAAATCTATTACCTTCCCAAGCCCTTACTCTAATCCTGACTCACACAAACACTCTCTCAAATATTCTCAACTGCCTAATGATGAAAATGTTGGTATATCTGAAAGTTTCTGCATTAAAATCCTAAATCCACACTTACCTTACCCACACATACTCTTGACCCTACTTCTATCATCTCCACCACACAGTAATGACATATCTAAAATCTGCCAAGCACTTCACTCTGTCAATGAACTAACAATTTGGAAGAGCAAAGTGTACCCATATTTGTACATATATGTGTGTGTGTGTGTGTGTGTGTGTGTGTGTGTGTGTGTGTGTGTGTGTGTGTGTGTGTGTGTGAGTGAGTGTGTGTGTTTGTACATACGCTTTAGTGTAGCTAGTATGCCAGCATCTCTACATACGCATACAATACCCTTTATGGCCCAGATCATGAAGAAAGAACATCAACGATCTAGACCATTTATACAGTCAACAAACAATAATTAACTAAATAAAACAATTCTGAAGTCATACTACCTCAGCATGGATTATAAACATTCAGGGAAGCATTCCCTTGCTTTATCACAACATGTTGAAGAGACAGGAAACATAATAACAGCTGTACTTTCCTAAATTCTTCAGCTATATGAGAATAAATTCTTCAGAAATATGAGAATATTGTCTGAACCAGCCACAAGAGATGAAGTGAATTCATACATAAATACAAATAACTACTTAAAATTACTACATGACATCATCCTGTATAAAACACTTATTTCTGCTTGAGTTTTAAAATAGAACCGCACTGTGAAGTCCTTATGACTTATTCCCTTTTTGTATATAGGAAGTGATGTCATTTTATGTGATTAAGACAATATATAAAAGGTGAGTTTTTTTGTTACAATGGTATTCTGATGAAGTTTTTATTGTGAAACGAAAGCGGCTCAATCGATAAATCGGTTGTGAATCTTACTGGCTTCTGTCTGGCTTTTTATATTGCTATAGCTATATATATATATATATATATATATATATAGCTATATATTATATATATATATATATATATATATACACACACACACACACACACACACACATATATATATATATATATATATATATACACACACACATGAGATGAAAATAAATCTTCCCACAATGCTATATAAAATACAATTAAAAATCTTTAGTAGTACAATGATTTCTGTAAATTCACACTATGTATCAGATTCAAAGAGTAAAAGACCTAGCATTTTAAAATTGAAATGATATGCTGAAAACAGCATTCTGTATATTCAGAGTAAATGGCTTTTCTTGCATTGTTTCTGCATTAAGAAAATCTCCTCAAAAATAGACATACGAGCAATAATAGATTAGTGTAGGAGTCCACAACTCCTGTGCAACAACCCTCCCTATGCTGTCTCATGAATATGATTCATTTAATTCCTTCTTTAATCACCTGAATTATCCTGATCAGGAGTTCAGTATTAACTACATGTGCAATGACCATGATTTAGATGAAACTGGCAATCAGAGAAGGAATGAATGCATGAATGAGCAAACAACTTAAAGACTTCTAAGTTTCCTCTCTCTTGTATCATAACAAGACATGACTAGCTAAATCCATGCATTGTTATATGTGAGGTAAGCATATGAGATTGGTTGCTTATCAGACAAACTCTATTCATTTGTCTAGAGTCATCAACAAAAACAGAGATTCGGATCTTCAGGCATGTTTTTTTGTTGTATATCTGTGGGCAGTGGTGGCAGTATACACTGTTCTGAGTAGTGGCCCACTATTTTTTTTTATATTATCAAGACCATGGCTGGGGAGAGCAGCTGCAAATGTCTTCAGCTATACACTGTTGCTTTCCAAATGCATGAGGGCTTAACTAAGTTCATCTCATCAGGTTACTTAACTTGATCCAAAATTAAAGAAAGTATTTTTGGAAGGCCAACCTTACACATCAACAGAGAGAAAAAGCAATACTCGCACAACAAACAAATAACTTCTGGTTCACACTTACAAAACCATACCACCAGTGATTTTTTTATGGAAAGCAGCAATTAGTGTGTTCAACTGTGGAAGCTGAACTTTGCCAGATGGCACTTGTCCAGCTATGACTTAAACAGGTGTAGGGAAGCCCAGTTAATGACAACAACAAGATGAAATGCAATACTGTGGCCATTATTTATTTCACTTTCATTAAGATTCCACATCAGGTGTGCTTACTAAAAGAGGCTACCAAGTGGGAAGGGGGGTTGTCTCAGTATAAAAGCAAACAGCAGTTACATGATCACTAATGTTGGCTTGCTGGGAGTGACAGCAACAAGTTAAAAAGTCTTTAATGTGGCCATTCCTTCACATTCCTCACAAGCTAATGTCAAATGGGTGCATAAATGTGGCTATTTATTTTTATTGGGGCAAGCTGTGTGTAAAACCAGAGTTGCATGACAGCCGCTAAACAGTCATTAATACAGCTTGTTGGGGGGGTGCAGTATATTTATAACCAATAAGTGGAAACACATTACTGTAGCATTTATGGCTTTCACTTTTTTCACAGACAACTGAAATATACATGGAATGTGGCAGTTTCCTCTGGGGGGCAGGCTACAGTGGATATAAAAAGTGTATACACCCCTGTTAAAGTGCCAGGTTTTTGTGATATAAAAAACGAGACCACAATAAATCATTTCAAAACTTTTCCTATCTTTAATGTGACCTATAACCTGTACAATTCAATTGAAAAACAAACAAATCTGTTAGGGGAAAAAATAAAAAAAAAGTACAATATGCTGGTTGCATAAGTGTGCACACCCTTAAACTAATACTTTGTTGTGTGTGCACACCCTTAAAATAATACTTTGTTGAACCACCTATTGATTTAATTACAGCATTCAGTCTTCTTGGGTACACACCTGCCATCAATTAAAGAGACTCTGATTAACCCCATATAAATTTCAGCTGTCCTAGTAGGATTTTCCTGACATTTAGTCAGTTGCCTGCTAGAGCAAAAGCTATGGTTCGCAAAGAGCTTACAAAGCATCAAAGGGATCTCATTGTTGAAAGGTATCAGTCAGGAGAAGGGTACAAAAAAATGTCCACAGCACTGGATATACCATGGCACACAGTGAAGACAGTCATCAAAAAGTGGAGAAAATATGGGACAACAGTGATGTTGCTAGGAAATGGACTTTCCTCCAAAACTGATGAAAGACAAGACAAATCATGCTTTGTGGTTGCTTTTCTTCAGCTGGAACTGGGACTTTAGTCAAGGTGGAGGGAATTATGAACAGTTCCAAATACCAGTCACTTTTGGCCCAAAACCTTCAGGTGTCTGCTAGAAAGCTGAAGAGGAATTTCACCTTTCAGCAAGACAATAACCCCAAGCATAAATCCAAATCAACAAAAGAATGGCTTCACCAGAAGAAAATTAAAGTTTTGGAATGGCCCAGCCAGAGCCCATATACCTAAATCCAATAGAAAATCTGTGGGGTAACCTGAAGAGATCTGTGCACAAGAGATGCCCTCGCAATCTGACAGATTTGGAGTGCTTTTGCAAGGAAGACTGGGCAAATTTTGCCAAGTCAAGATGTGCTATGCTGATAGACTTTATTGTGGTCTAATTTTTTATATCACAAAAACCTGGCATTTTAACAGGGGTGTGTACACTTTTTATATCCACTGTACATGTGAAAGTAAAGGGCAATTACATGATCACTTACTAGTGATCGTAGATATGGCTCACTGTGTACTGTATGTGTATCTGAATGCAACAAGTTAAAATACATTCCTCTAGCAGTTGAGTGCTCCCTCAGAAAGGGCTGATTTCACTGGGACAGAGCCTATGCAAAATCATCTGCAACTACTGGCTACTATATTTTATAAGCACAATGAAGACACAACCCTTGTTTTTGATTTAAAGTTTTACCTTTACTATCATTTTCCAGCCTGTCTAATGGAAACATCTTTAGATTCAGTTCAGAACAGACATGCACATCTTTACCAATATGGAAACATAAAACCATAAGTATACTTTCTCTTTATAACATATATAAAAAACACTGCTTATTTGTCCCTAAAAGTGATGTTTGCCAACAGTATTTTTTTACAGTTAATAATCCAAATTTATTATATTTGCCATTAAATGGCATACAGCCCATGGCCGAGTGCTTATTCCTACTACAGTTGTCACGGTCATTTAAGTTTCTGACACCTGGACTATAGTGTAATAACAATACTATTATTAGGCTGGTAAACATATCTGTATGAAACAAAGTAGTTACAACTTAAAAGTGAGAATGACTGGTGATAACCTGTTGGAATATTAATAGTAAATTACTTAAGTAAATTAATTTATTAGAAAAAATCTAATTAACATAATAAAGCAGTTGACAGATCAGCAATGAGCCTGACAATCAGTGTAGGTCCAATATGTTTAGTATTTTTTAGTATCAAATGAAAGATCCCTGACACAGGCTTACTTAAAATAGCAAGAATTTCCCAATATAAAAGATGCAAATTGCAGTCATTTATAACTTATCAAACTTGAATACGTTCTAATAACAACAGACGTAAAAAAATCTGGAATCCTGAAAGATGCCCACTGCACACTATCTACTGAAATGACAATGACAATACTACAGACTGTGTTTAAACAATAAAAGCGTGAAAATATGGCTAATAAAGATAAATACATTTCAGGTTTGAGAAAGACTTCTCATCTGTGAAAGACATAATTGGTTCTAAAAATATGGTCAAAGTCTCTATAAAGAAATATCTAACAGAACAAGTGTTAACAGCAGACTTTCAATAAGAAAAATCTTGAGAAAAACTGTAAATTGATGTATGGGTTTAATGAAATCATTTATGCAGATATATGTTCTTCAGAAAACTATATTTTAGCAGCTGATAATGTGGCATAAAAACAGAAAGACCATAATAAACAATGCATAACACATACTAAACAGATTTACTGAAGAGGTGGTCAATGAAATTTAAGATATTAAGTACTACTCTAGATGCTTCCAGATTTCAGAAGAAAATAACAGAAGACTGCTCTCAGGAACACACTAAGATGTTACTTTTTATTGGAATGTGAGGAAGAAGGGATATATGATGGGCGGCGCAGTGGTGCAGCGGTTAACATTGTCGCCTCACAGCAAGAGGTTCTCTGGTTCGATTCTCGGCTGGGGTGCCTTCTGTGTGGAGTTTGCATGTTCTCCCTGTGTTCGCGTGGGTTTCCTCTGGGTACACCGGTTTCCTCCCACATTCCAAAGACATGCATCTGGAGCATTTCTCCCCGGGACTCCGCTGAAAACAGGCTCTGTGGAACCTAGTCGGACATTCCCGGTCAACAAATGTTAAATAAATAAATAAAAATGATCTTCTTCACTAGATAGTGTAGGCAAGTTTGCTAGATGGTTTCCATTGGTTGTATTCTCTAGGTGTTGTAAATGCACTATGACATGCTAGCTTAGAATGCTGGGATTTTTTTTTCCTTTTCTTGTTAGGACTTTAATAACTCAGAAGAAGTCTGGCCAAGGAGTAAACTTTCAGAGACAGGCAAATCAAATAGCTAAGACATCTTCAGGAAATGTTTCAGATCATAGGCATTTGTTCCGATTACTGCACCTACCACAGCAGCTCCCAAAATTATATATTCAGTATTATCCAAAAGATTTTAGGGCACGTATACTTAATTTATTAATTTATCAGCATTTTAACAAATGCAGCTCTGTTATCTCTGACAGACGTGTGTTAAATCCTGACAGCTTCTAGCTGGGGGGGGGGGGGGTAACATGGGGACCAGATGTATGAGATGTCATTTTGTAATCTAGGACAAAAATAATGTTTAATAACAGATGAGACTGAAGTCTTAGGACAGTCTGTTTTTGAGACCTGACAAAGAAGGAAGATTACTCACCTACTTCACAATGCCTTGCTCTAGTAAGTGACCAGGGAATAGTAATTCTTTAGATCAGTCAGGAAAATATAGTGAGATTAGTTAAGTACTGTTTTTCTGTATCTGTGTGAATCTATTCATCTGTGTTATTTTAATATTTCCTGTGACTGAAATTCTGGTGTTTACTGTAAATAAATATTTAGTATTTTCATGTTCTTTTGTTATTTATTATTAAATATATTTAAACTTTTCATTGTGGCAGGTCTTTTAGAGAATATTTTAATTTTTGAGAGTACTTATATAAAAATATTTGCTAACAGCTCTGACTGCTCCTGAAAAGCCTTGCTGTTGGTCAAACTATCATTTGTATTAATATTAATTTCACTCAGTACCGAGTAGCTGGCTTTGTAGTGTCTGGTGGCAGTGTAACTACCTGATAGTCTGGCAGAAAGGGGCATAGCTAGTAATTCTGTGCCAGCCTTTCCCAGGTGTGTGTGTGTGTGTGTGTGTGTGTGTGTGTGTGTGTGTGTGTGTGTGTGTGTGTGTGTGTGTGTGAAAATCAAATCTCAGAGAGTGTGCGTGTCAGTTGTTTGGAGCAGGAACACAAAGCACTGGTTTCACAGAGAATGTGCTGGAGAACTTGGCTTGGACACTCAGCTAAGATCTTAACTTTATAGCTGTGCCAGTGGGGAGTTTTACTGGGGACCTGAAGGGGATAGATAGAGAAATCCAGACCATGGACTGAGTTGTTCCACTTTTGTTCCAAATTAATATCCCTCTCCAGTGCCAGTGGTGAGGATTCAGGCTCCTTGATTACTAGCCCAGAGTGTGGATGTCATAGAAGGATGCAGATCTGAAGACTTAGATTGCCATAGTTGGTCCTGAACTGACAGTGATATTTCAAACATAGAATTTTAACAGATTCCTTCTATTTTGTAAAGAGTGCTAGCAAATAAAGTCATGATCAGTGAACACATGTATGTATTATGTTCTTCTCCTAGCCCTAGTGACAACAGTTGCACAAATACAGACATGGGATTTTGTTTCCATAACTACACCTTTTAAATGAGTGGCCTGTTTTGGACCAATATGAGCAAATGCCCTCAGAAGCAAAACAACAACCAAATTAAGGTTATTTAATAATCAAAGTTAAGAACCCTCTCTAAAATGAGTAAGAGGAAAAACAGCCTAAAATCTAGTGAAAATTAATAATCTTTTTTTCCTCATAGAAAAGCCAAGAAGAGAATGCAAAATATGGCAAAGGGAGGAAAAAAAAGTGGAGAAATCTATTAGAACTCCAACTACAATAATCCATGTAACAGTGGACAACTAAATGATGCATGAACAAGACAAAATCGGAGTTACTGAGAGTTATGATACAATATTTACCATAAAACAAAGAAACAGGTAGCCTGGGGACATTTTCACATATGACCATGGAGTGCTGCAACAAAGATTTGGAAAGGAATGGCATCAAGGTGCATTGAGGAATAAGAAAAGGACCAAGGTAGCCTGTGAAAATTTTACATGGTATACTGTCCTAATGCCTGATGGGCTTAGTCCTGCTGTTACTAAGGACAGATGTTCATATATCAGACCAAAAGATCTTTGAGGAGTACTCACTGTAACAATGAATTATAAAGATTAGATTTTACTTACCTTAGCTGTCTTTATTCAGAGCTATAAATTTCACCACTTAACCCTCAGTCCATGTGAAGGCCAGTGCTGATCCCACACCAGCATTCTTTTAAACCTAACAGGTCTGGGATTCTTCAATATAGTCAGTGTTGCCAGGGGGGTTCTTCACTTCATGCCCCAAAAGGTCTCCAAAGGGACTTCTGATTGTAGCAGATTACTTTTTAAATTAACAACTATATGTTCTTTAATAAAAAAAAAAATATTAACTGTCCATGGTTCTGTGGTATAGAGTGACGCATCCCTGAATATAACCCAGACAACTCAAAACTGAATACTGTTTCAGGTGTTGGAAGAGCTGGCCAGGGGAGGGTGGAAGTAAGGGGCTTACTCCATTCTACCTATCCTTGGGGAGGGAACTTGTTGTCTCAATTGGTCAAACTTCTCCTGCAACAAAGAGTGGCTTTATCAGTTGACAGTGTAAACCTGGAATATGAGTTGTCAGTAATAGGAGAGTGTGTGGAAAAGACCATTCTCAAATCTAAATTGCCTCTCTGCAAAACTGAAAGATTTTGCTCCTCACCTTGCCACATCACTCTAGTGTTTTCTGTGCTGATTATGAGGTGAAATAATTTCTTCTGCTGAGACCAACTACTTTGGATGGATAAGCTGTTGAAGTGGGGTAACCAAGCATAACTCAAACAGCCTATGGATAAAAATTTGTTTTGGATGGTGGAACTAATATCATCCCTATGAATAAGTTCTCCATGTCTGTCCACTTATTAACATTCCCCTTTCTGGATAACTATAAGAATCAATAAGAGGAGGTTAGAAAGGATTGGTAAGAGAGAATGGATAAGTAATTCACAAAGAAACAATGGGAGGATATATGTATATCTCCCAAATATGCAACAAAATATAGAAGATGTGGGATTTTTGCTTAGAAATGTTTACGTAGATATTTTTATACATCAGACTCCAGAGAATTTTCCCTCAGGTAGACAGCAAAATGTTGGAGATGTGACAGGGAAGAAAGAGGTACTTTGGAACGTATTTTCTGGGAGTGTGATGGGTTGGTGAACTTTAAGGATTCCCCATGGGAAGCACTCTCAGAGATGCTGGGTGGGCAGATGGGTGTGACGAGGGAGATGATTTTTCTGAGCTATGATATAGAATCTAAATTGCCTAGACATGGTAAGTAAGGCCTTGCTGTGTCCAATTATGGTGGCTGCCAAAAAAGGAATTACTAGAAAGTGGAAATCAAAATCTAAACCAACTTTATTAGAAGTAATGAATATATAGTATAACAGAGATAAAACACCTGGAATTGAGATCATTAGAAAAGGGTAGGAACAAACTAGATAAGAAAAATAGGAATTGTGGGAACAATGCATACAGGGGAGAAATGAGGTTTAAAAGCAAGTAGAATTTAAATGAGCTATGTAATGCTTGACTGAAAATAAGAAGTTATGTACCTACCATAAAGTTCCATGTTAGTTGTCATCTTCTCGCCTTCTTTCTTGCTGGATGGGTTCGGAGCCGATCCTCGGCTCCGACTCGGCCTTCTACTAAAGCTCGAGAGCTATTTACTGGCTTGAGGCCTCCTCATATCCCACAATGCTAGGCGTCAGATACCCAGATCTCGTTTGGCAAAGCTAACACCATCGAAAAACAATTTTTTTTGGAGACACCTGTCCAAACTACAAGGATTACCTACAGCGCTAAAGGCAGAGGAGGATGTAACCTAGAAAAAGGTCAAGTAGAGGAAGAAGGCCTCAAAAGGGATTCTTCTCGGTCTGTCCAGGCTAGGGGGATGGAGGGTGGGACGCAAGACAGAAGGAGAGAAGAAGACAACTAACATGGAACATTATGGTAGGTACATAACTTCTTAATGTTAAGTTGTCTATCTCGCCTTCATTCTTGCTGGATGGGTCAGTGTCCCTAGCACCTTAGTTCTGGGTGGCTCATCGGAACAGACTCTTGAGCACAGTGGAACCAAAATCAGCTCATCTCCTGGAGGCCATATCCAACTTATAATGTGAAATGAAGGTATGAGGAGTGGCCCATGTGGCAGCAGCACAAATAGATTCCATTGGTAGTCTTGCTTGAAAAGCTACCGACGTAGCTAATGCTCTGGTGGAATAAGCTTTTGGTTTTGTGGGGAGTTCCTTATGTCTGAGTTGATAAATCACAGTAATAATAGAGGCCAACTACCTGGATAATGTTACTTTAGAAACTGGCAGGCCCTGCTTGCCCTCAGCATAGGATAGGAAGAGTTGGTCCGATTTTCTTGTTTGTTTAGTCCTATCCAAATAAAAACGTAATTGCCTGTGAATGTCTAATTGGTGCAACTTTTGTTCAGCTCTGTTCGAATAGTTAGGAAAAAAGACAGGAAGATCAATAGCCTGATTCAGGTTTGTCTCAGAAGGTATTTTGGGTAGAAAGGAAGGATTAGTCCTGAGTGAAACTCTATCCTTGTGGAAAACAAGATGAGGACGAATACAGAGGGCTTGAAGCTCCGACACTCTTCTAGCTGAGGTGATGGCTACTAAGAAGAGAGTCTTCCAGGAGAGTAATTTTAAGGAACAGGAGGCTGCAGGTTCAAAAGGAGGTAGAATCAAGGAAGTTAATATCAGGTTTAAATCCCACGGAGGCGGGGGATCTTTATCTGGGGGCCTAAGTAAAATAGTCCCTTTAAGAAAGGCTTTACAATGTTTGTGGGACATGATTCTGGTTTCTGACAGGCCAGCGTGGAAATTAGCGATAGCAGCCAACTGGACCCTAATGGTGGCGGATGTGGAACCTGCTCGAAAAAGTTCTGCCAAAAAATCTAGAACGTGATGGACAGGAGCAGTAAAGGGATCTATATTTCTAGCCTCCGCCCAGAGAGAGAAACGTTTCCACTTACTAGCATAAGTCTTCCTGGTAGTAGATTTGTGCGAAGAAAGGATGATTTCACGCACTGGCCGAGAAATATGTGGAAGCCTGGCTAAGGTTGGAAGTGGAGCAACCAAGCTGTGAGGTTGAGAGACTGAAGGGATTGGTGCAGCCCGCCCGACTGATGGACCAAGAGGTCTGGCACTGGGTCCAGATTCCAAGGCTGCTCCAAAGATGCAGGAATGGGAACCAAATTTGTCGAGGCCAGTGAGGGGAAATGAGGATCATCCCGGATCCCAATGCGGTCGCTTTCTGAATTAGTTTGGGAATTAAGGGAAAAGGTGGGAATGGATCCAGAAGACCCCGGGGCCAATCGTGAACTAGAGCGTCTCTGGGGGAGTGGCCGGGGAGGGGGAAGAGAGTGAAGAAGTCGTTGCACTTGCTGTTGAGAGGGGTTGTGAAAAGGTCGCAACAAGGTTGACACCATCTGCGGAAAATTTTGTCCGCTACTGACTAATTGAGAGACCACTCGTGAGGCAAGAGAATAGCTCTGCTTAGCCTGTCCGCTATGACGTTGGTCTTCCCGGGGATGTGCGTTGCTATCAGAAACTGTTGAGAGGAGATCGCCCACTGCCAGAGTCTGAGTGCTTCTCGACATAAGGGATAGGACCTGGTTCCGCTCTGCTGGTTGATGTACCACACTACAGACATATTGTCCGTCTGAATTGCAATAGTCCCAGTGGGTAGAGAGTCCTGAAGAGCTTGCAACACTAAAAATACCGCTCTCATCTCCAAGACATTTATGTGCAGGTGGTACTCTAGAGGTTGCCAAGTGCCCTGGACAGTCCTGCCCTGAAAATGCCCCCCCACCCGATCAGGGAGGCATCCGTTGTCACTGTGGCAACAGGAGGAGGAAGAACAAACGGTCTGCCTTGAAGTACTTGAGAGGAGACCATCCACCAAGAAAGGTGGTCTTTGCACGATTGGGTGATTACTATGTTGTGAGACATCGGAAGCTGCTGAAACGACCATTGGGTAAAAAGCATCCATTGAAGGATCCGCATGTGAAAACGAGCCAGGGGAAGTAATGTGATTGCTGCTGCCATGAGACCCAAGGTTTTCAGTACAAATCTGGCCTGAATTCTCTTGCACTGTAGTAAGGTCTGAACATGTCGGCGAATGTCTGATACTCTTTCTAAGGGAAGTTTTGCTGACAGCTCTTTTGTATTTAATCTTGCGCCTATAAAGGTTATAGATTGACAAGGCGACAATGCGGACTTTTTGAAGTTTACAGATATACCTAGCTCGGAGCAAGTTTGGATGGTATAATCCCTGGCTCACAGTAGCTGATGCCTGGTGGAAGCAGTTAGGAGCCAGTCGTCTAGATATGGAAACACCTGGAATCCTCGTCGTCTCAGGTGAGCCGTAACCACTGCCATGCATTTGGTGAACACCCTGGGGGCTGTGGTGAGACCAAAGGGCAGGGCCCTGAATTGATAGTGACTGGCTCCCAGCCGGAAGCGGAGAAACCTTCTGGAGCGCCTGTCCATTTTGATATGGTAGTACGCATCCTGAAGGTCTATGGAGCACATCCAACTGTCCTGACCCAAAAAGGGTCGAATGGACTGAAGCGTGACCATCCGGAACTTCGTTCTTTGAAGAGATTTGTTTAACCTGCTGAGATCCAAAATGGGTCTCCAGTCCCCTGTCTTTTTCGGTACCAAAAAGAACTTGGAGTAAATCCCGGATCCTTGCTGGTCTGCTGGGACAGGCTGGATAGCCCTTTTTTTTAGCAGTTTTGAAATTTCTAGTACTGCTTGTTCCCTTAGACCAGGTGAAACATCTGGAAGGGACCTGTTTGTTTGTGTAGGGGTGTGGACAAAGGGGATTTTGTAACCCTCAGATATGATAGACCGTACCCATTTGTCTTGTGTGAGGATTCGCCAGGCTTCTGGGTACAGTGACAATCTTCCCCCAACTGCCTCCGAAGGTGGACAGTCGGGCAGCCCCTCAGGGGTGCTGAAAGGGTTTGTCAGAGAAGGATTCTCTGCTACCCTGATTTTGCGGACCCCCTCTGCTCCTTGGGCGGCGTCTATTACTGTTTCCTCCTCTGCCCCTGGAGGTAAACTCGCCACGTGTGTCAGGCACGACTCCCTGGGGTTTCCGAAACCACATTTTTCCACCCTTCTGACCTTTAGGGTATGGTCTAGAGGGAGTAGAAAAACAGACTTCCATGGCAGAGAGAGTCTTGTCTTCCTGCTCACACCTGGTAAGGGTATCCTTCACCTGTGGTCCAAACAAAGCCGAACCATCGAAGGGGGTATTTGTGAAGGACGCCTTAAAGGGGTCAGCAAAGTTACATAACCGCATCCAGGCATGTCTCCTCAAAGCCATGCCTGTACCTGCAGCCCTACTCGCCCCATCGGCTGCATAAGAAATGAGCCGCATGGAGAAGCTGACTATAGAGTTAAGGGTCGCCAGCTGGGAGTTAATCTTATCCTGAGACCCCGCAGCTGATGGATCCTGAAGGGTATCACCCAGTTCCTTTAGAAGATCCCTTTGAAGGAGGGTGAAATGGCACAGATAATTCAGCGACTGCATGGAAAAGGTCGCTGAAGAAAACATCTGCTTCCCGTACCTGTCCATTGTCCTAGATTCTTTATTAGGTGGGTGGACAGGTACCAAAGGGTCAGCCTACTCCTTCTTAGTGGCTGCTGCCACCACCATGGCATCAACAGGGACCCCTTTTGTCAGAAATGTTTGTCAGATGGGGCCATGATGAACTTAGTGGGCCTGCAGGGGGTTGGTTCCACTGTGTCCGGGGCTGTCCACGCCTTCCGAGACACCACTTCCATGAGCGGGTTGAAAGGTGGAGACACCCAGGAGGTGGAAGGGCGAGAACCAAACGCGTCCAGGTACACTGACTCGTCCTCGGAAGGGTTAAGGGCAGTCTAGTTCCCCCTCTGCCTAAGGATCTCAAGGATGTCTGAAAAGGAGACATCCTCAGAGGGGGACCTTGGGGACCCTTCAGAATCCTCCAAGTCGGTATCAGACGGGGGGAGTCAACATGTTTCCTCTTGCATTTTCTCTTCCGAGGGGGCTCCTCTGAAAGATCAGGGGAGGCCTGGGAAGAGGAAGATATGCCCAATGGGGCGACCTGGAGCGCCTGTTCTCCACGCTTGGGGTTGGGAAAGTGGACATAGACCGATGCAGGCACCATGGGGGGGGGAGCCGAAGGGGCCGATCGTGGAGCCGACACAGGAGTCAGCACACTCCTCATGACCTCGAAGGCGCCCCTATCAGGCAAAGAAGAGGGTCCCTGCTCCGAAGAGACGTGAACCCCTCCCGGCACCGAGAGGGACGGCTCCGCGGCCAGTATCGGGGCCGAGCTCACCTGTGCCGAGGCCCCGAGAGGGAGAACGGGGTCAGACAAGGGTCCGATGACACTCGCCCCCTCAGAGCCGACGAGGGAGTTCTTGGCACCCAGATCCCTCCAAGGATGGAACCAACGAAGAGATTGGAGCCAACAAGGGAGCCGAAATGTGTGGTATCGGCTCCAACGTACCTACAATTTGAGCCCCAATGAGCTCCGGCTCCGAACACAGTGGAAGAGTCGGAGGAGGAACTGCAGAAGACACAGGGGTAGCCACAGTCTGTTGAGAAGGGCTGGTCAAAATTTTGGCCAGGACCTGCGACTTTAGGAGCCTACTGACCACCCTCTCCAAGTCATGATCGGATAACCTGGAAGACTGAGAGGAGTGGGACCTATGGCTTTGCTCCGACTGAAGCGATGGAGACCTCGGAGCCAAACGGACAGACTCTATAGATGGGGACCTTGAGCGTTTTCGGCTCAGAGAAGGTTCTGACACTAAGGTCGGAGCCGACTGAGGTCTCGAGACGTCAGTTCCAGCCGGAACCAACGAGGAGGCAGGAGCTCCGCTCTGCGACGGCTCTGAACAGGAAGCCGACGGTCTGGCGGGCTTTAAGGATCTTCCCGACAGAGGCTTAGCCGGGGATCCTTCTGGCTTAAGTAAGCCTCTCAAAATGAGCTTGTTCCTACGCTCCTGCAGGACTCTCGGGCTGAAAGCGTGGTAGACCGAGCAAGAGTCCTGCAGGTGTAGGGGACCCAAGCAATAAACACAAGAAGTGTGACCGTCTGTCAGAGACATCTTCTGACAGCACGAGTCACACTTCTTGAAACCTGAAACTTTGGTATCTTTAGACATATTAAAAGAAATGGGATACCAAAGGGAAAAAAGTAACTAGTGCTTAAACACAACACACACACACGCACATGCACTAGATAACTAACTATAAGACTATAGCCACACAACTACCTTACTACTAACAAATATATATATATATATATATATATATATATATATATATATATATATATATGTAAAAAACAATACAAAAAAAACACTAATTGTCTAACAAGGCCTAACACTACCCTAAAGGGTGGGGGGGGGGGGGGACTCTCTAACAACAAAAAACGAGTTTCTGAGTGGGATCAAATGGGGACACAATCTAATTATTAAAACTAGGAGGGAAGAATTTCTAAATACAAGACAGTATATGAAAAAAATTAAAGGTAATAACACAAGAAAAGCTTTATACGACCTGGAATTAAAATCACAACCTCGTAGCTGAAGAGGCAAACGAGATCTGGGTATCTGACACCTTGCAATGCGGGATATGGGGAGGCCTCGAGCCGGTAAATAGCTCTCGGGCTTTAATAGAAGGCCGAGTCGGAGCCGAGGATCAGCTCCGAACCCATCCAGCAAGAATGAAGGCGAGATAGACAACTTAACATTGACTGGGTAGATTATAAGTGATGTATAATGTTTGAAACTGGGAGTGTGTCAATATGGTTTTTGACGTAAAATGCTTGCAACAAGGATTGTGTCTGTGTGATTCGTTTTCATTTATATAAATGTATGACTGCTTATGTCATAAGTGATGGCTTAATAAAGATGTTTCTTGTTTAAAAAAAGGGGCAGGTATTGAATAATTTATGTAATGTTGCTTAGGTTATATGATATATAGCAATATATGTGAAGTATACTGTTTAATGTTAATTTAATACAATTGGATTACCTTTGTATGCCTGTGTCACAAGTGATGATTCAATAAAGGTGTTTAAAAAAATATTCCCGTTTTCTGCCCTGTGAGACAGGGACTCCCTACTATAATTGTGAGACTCGTAAATGCAAGTCCCATAACTACAAAACTTCTCGGTGTCAAAGTTTTGAGGGAAATAAGAGAAGTTCCAAGCATGGACTAGACATAGAAGGAAGGGAAGGTGCGCAATAAAGGATACCTGACCACAAAAACCTTCAGGCATGGGGGTGCAGGCCAGCAGACAGATGGGTAGGAAGGTGGAAGTTTGTACTGCAATGATCTACTCAAACATCTACAATTATAAGTGTGACACAACTGTAGTATGTTCTTCATAATCTGCTTTACAGTGCTGATTCTTGGGAGAACTCCCTAAGCTACAAGATGGGAGGCAGGCTGTCTGGTGTACCTTGGACCAGAATGTTCTGCAGGAAGTAGTGGAAAAGCCTGTCCTAGCCCTGGACACAGTGTCTAAATGGTAATTTTTGGTAAAGGTGTGGCCAGAGATCCATGTAGCAGCCTCCCAAGATGGCCCGAGTAGGAACACCTTTTAGGAAGGTAGCGGTAGCTGCCCTGTATCTAGTGGAGTGAGCCCTGACATAAGCTGGCAATGGCCTTCCATGATGAGCATAACAGAAAATAATACAATTGGCTATACATTTTGAAATAGTCTGTTTGCAGACAGTTCTACCTTCTTTCTCTTCTACACAGGCCAGTTCTGGTCTATTTGGGAACTTTGTTCTGTTAAGGTAATACCAAATCTGTCAGTGCATATCAGCAGCTGCTGATTCAAAGATGGCAGGGTATGATTTTTTAATACACAGTTCAAATATCAAGAATAGACATATTTTTCCTGGAAGGTCTTTTGTGTATAACTCCTATTTGGAACGGTTTCAGATGAGCAATAGAATAGATAAGGGTGGAGCAGGGAAGACAGGCAGAGATGACCAAAGCATGCACCTTAATACTAGAATGAGAAAGGTTATAGTCAAATAATCCTGGAAGGTATTACAATAGATTAATGTTCACATGAGGAGGTGTGACAGTCTTAACCTGGCACCAAGTAGAAAACCTTTTTCCATTTATATATGTATGATTTTTTTCATTAGTTGATTTTCTGTCCTGTTTCACTAAGGATAGACAGCACTTCAGTAAACTAATTTCCATTTTTTGGGGTTAAAATCAAATCCTCCATATTATTAGTTTGTGTGTGCTTGGGTGTGGATAAATGCCAGACCCCTTAAACTGGGTGAGTAGGTCTATCACCGGTGGAATCCCTTTGTTGAGGATCAACAAGAAGGAGAACCAGTGCTGTCTTGACCAGAAGGGGTCTATGATTATCATGATCAGCCTGACTCACTTTTATCTGTACCCTGGTGATTAAGGGTAATGGAGGAAAGGCATACAGATAGAGGTCTACCCATTTGAAGGGCAAGGTGTCTGTCCTGCACGTTCCTTGTCTGTTGGTTCCTGGGAGGCAGACATATCTATACTGGGGTGTGTCCACTGATAAGTAAGGTCCAAGAAGATCTCTCTCTCTCTCTTCAGAATCCATTTGTTGCAGTCCAGCAAGTCCCTGTTCAGATGGTGTTGTTCTGGCCCAGGATGTAGGATGCTATTAGAGTCAGTTGCGATTCTTATGCCAACAGCCAAACCTTTACTGTCAGATTGCACAGAAGGTAGGAATGAACCCCCCCCCCTTGTTTATGTACCACATAACTGTAGTGTTGTCTGTCCAAAACTGCAGTGTTTCTGGGTTCCGGTTGCTTTGAAAAGTTTTTATAGCTAGAAATACTGCTACCATCTCTTTCTTTGCTCTGGGGTCCAGAAACTCTGCACCTAATGAGGGCCCAAGTGTCCACCTCAGGCTATTTCTGAACTGTGATAGCTTGTCAGTCTCTGGTAAAGAGAGGTTCACCCCCTGGGTTCTGCAGGATGGTGTCTTCACACCAAAACTGCTACTTTTTTTAGGCATGGTTTCCAGGGGTTGAGAATATTGTTCTCCATTGCTTTTTATGAACTATTGGAGTTTTCTCATATGCAACTTTGCAAGGGGAACCATTAAGATGCAGGATGCCATGTATCTCAAGGCCCTTAGGTATTCCTTTGCACAGACTGTCTGCACAGATAATTTGTCAGGAAAGAAACCTTATCATAGTGTAGGAAAGCCTTTTGTTGTACTGAATCTATCAGCGTGCCAAAAAGGAGAATTCTTGTCTGAGCCTCAAGTTGGGACTTGTGGAGGATGAGTGAGGCTTACCTTCTGGAAGCAGTCCATGGTGACTTGCAGGGTTGCTTGAAGTTTCTGGATGAGGCAGTCATCCAAGTAAGGATAAACATGAACATCTAAGGTTCTGTAATGTGCTACAGCCTGAAATAGGCATTTGAAAACACTAGAAGCAGTGGATAAGCCAAATGGTAAAGCACAGAACTGATACTGCAATCTTCCTGCCACAGCGCAAAGTTATCTCCAGTTCTCTTTCGCTATCGGAGTATGAAGCTGGGCATCCTTCAGGTGTAGGGTAATCATACAGGTCCCTTGAAAAATCAGACAACAGTTTTTGAAGGGTGAGTATTTTGAATATGGGAATGTACAGAAACTTGTTTAACTTTGACAAGTCTAAGACGGGTCTCTGGTACCTTACTTTCTTGAGACAAGAAAGATCCTTGAGTAAAGATATGTAAACTCCTTTCCTGCAGGGACTGGGTGAATGGACACTTGCTACAGAAATTCTAGCAAGATGGGTGGAAGAAGACCCTCTTGGTCTTTTGGGGGGATTTTGCCATCTCTAGGGAAGGGGGGGCTTCCCTGAACTGAAGGAAATTGACTTTTTTTTTTTTTTTTGCTTTTTTTTTGCTAACTCCTGTCCCTTTACTCTCTCTTCTCATGCTACAATATGTAATTATGCTAAAGATGATAGTATTTAGATAGTCTAGGTAGTGTACTTCTTTGTAATCTAGTTTTAGGTTTCAATGTTTTAGTTCTTTTCCCTGGTCTCTCTTATTATTTATCAGGTTCTAGAAGTTGTATTGATGTTTAATAGAATGTATTTTAGTTTTTCCAGTTGCCTTCTTTTTGTAATCAAGATGCATTGGTTGAAGTGTTACAAGTCTGTAACTTGTTATTTGTAACTTGTTATTTGTACTCATTATAAATCTCTTATGTCCATATGTGGAGCTTTTCTCCCCGGGCCTCTGCTGAAAATGGAAATATATCCAGTCAGACTAGCCCGGTTAACAAATGTAAAATAAATAAATAAATAAAATTTTCTATGACATTTAGGACCCAATAGTCCCTGGTGAAGAGTTTCCACTGCTACAGGAAGGAAGAAAGTTTCCCTGCAAGACAGATGGGGAATAAAGTGGATTTGGTGATGGGGGTAGGGGCGGTGGATGCTGTGCATAGTCACAGCAGCTCGCTGAGGGGATAAGATCGTTGGATCCCCCTGGTCTAGGGCACTGTTCAGTCTGCTACCTTCCAATTTTTCTTGGTCTCTCTTGGCTCAGTAAGACCTCTCCTTTTCTTGCCCTGTGGGCAGATGCCAAGATTTAAAAAGTTAATTGCTGTTATATCTAAGTGTGGGAGACACAATTCATTTACAGTTTTTATTTGCATGCCCTTTTTGTCCAAATTCTCAAAAGCCTTTCTCTGCAGGCTGACCAAACAGGAACCCCTTATCCAGTGGGGAATCCAGGAGTTCGGTCTTTACTTGGTCTGAGAAGGGCTGAGTTCACAGCCAGGCAGGTCTATGAGTGACAGAAACCATAGCAACAGCTCTACATGATGTATCTAATACACTGTAACCACATTTCACTAAATGTCTGGATACACAGAGTGCTGATATATCTGTCTCCTGTAAGACACTCTGTAGGACCTTGCCTGCAATGCCCTCTCCCTTAGCAATGATTTGTTCACGTAAAGACTAATAAGTATTTTAACATGTGAAACTGACAGTTAACAGCCATCACAGTGAGTATCAGCAGATGTGTAGGTCTTTTTGGCAAATCTAAAAATCTACTTTTTCTGTCATTAGACAAAGGGTGTCTAGCTACAACCATAGGGGCACCCTTGATGGATTCAGTAGAAACTACTGAGGGATCTGCTTGTGGTTGTCAAGCACTCTATAAAAATGATTTGGCTTTCTAGGGGTATTTGGCAGGCAGTTAGGGAGCAGAGAGATGTCATCAAAAAAATTATCTAGAACTACACAAACAGGGGGAATAGCTAGTGGTCTGGGAGATGGCAGGCTTAGAAAGTCCCGGTAATGAGTCTAGGCCTGAGAAAATTTTTTGCTTTACCAAACAAATGCCTCCTTCATCTTGTGCAAGGTATCCCCCAAGGATAAATCCTCTGGGGGACAAGCAGAAGACAGAGTATCACCTGAGTCAGAATCAGAGAAGGACTGAGGTGAGGCATTCAGCATAACACAATTCTTCCACATCTTCAGATTCTGTGGAATGTCAGTCCTCCTGAGGAGAAACATCTGTCCTCCTTTTAGCAGGAGAAGCTTCAGAGGCAGGCAGCTGAGGCTGGGTGAGCCACCTGGACTTCATAAAAACCAAGATCTCTTGGGCTATCTTAAGTATGGCCTGTGCCTGGGTTGAAGCACTTGAAGACTGAGCCACAGACTGGAGCAAGCTAACTTGTCTCTCTGGTTTAGGCATCCAAGGTATTCAAAGCAAGGCCTCGGTACATGGTCAGGTGACAGCACTCTCCATTCTGGTTCCCTGAAGTGTGTTCATGCACAACTGCCAAAGAAGCAGGCTATCTCCCTTAGAACCAATGCTCAAACACTGAAAGCCAAAGCCTGTGCAGGGGCCTCAAACCCAACCAACGTCAATGCTGAAGTAGTCATAACCATATGGCCTCCTGCTACGGTGGCCTTCTATGGAGTCATGTCAGAGGGCTTAGGTCTCAAGGTCATTGGAACAGGGGCTGCAAAGGAGCTTCACCTAAGTTGTTGCCTGACCTGACTGTAGATGAGGAAGGTTCCCAGTCATCTGCAGAGTCCTTCTCCTTCATTTTCTTATCTTTTAATTTCTTGAGCAAGGAACTGGCGGAAACAGAGGTGTGTGAACAAGCAGGTGGACCTGGGTCAGAGGACTCCCTGTGGGCTCCATGGAGTTCAGCCCTATGATTAAGGGTTTTTAAGTGAAACCTAGCACAAACCTGACAATTAGAAACAATTTGCTGCTGAGCCCCCCCCCCCCACCAAAAAAAAAAAAAAAACGAATAAATAAAAAGAATGGAAATCTTTATGTGGGATTTGCTTTCCACACTTCAAGCAGTTATTGACCTTTTAAAATATTAATTAGAACATAATTTCCCCAGTGGGGTACCTATCTGAAAGCAAGTTGAAGGAACTGTGAGAAAAACAAGCCGACCAATGGACTATGCATGGCTAGAAGGAAATGAAGATGGAGCTGACGTGTGGCCCTCTTATAACTCTGATCTCCAGACATTGGTCCTCCGACATCTGTCAGCTAGGTATGATGTAAATACTATGAGAATCGGGCCAGTTGTGGGCTTCTGCATTGCAGGAAGACCAAAGAAACAGTACTAAAACACTAATTATAAAGAACATCAACACAACTGTTTGACTAATGTGTAGAATCATCAGTTCATTAGTTTATATTACTATTAGTATCAGAGGTACTTATGAGGCAATTGATCTGTGAAGATTTTAAGAAGCCTAAACTTACATTTCCATGGTAGTTTCTAGCCCTTATATTTTGTATATGAATAACCCAGACATGGGCCAATCTAGGATACAGTGGGACATTTACATGTTTCTCCTATCCATGAGGCACAGGGGTGCTAAACCATTAGCAGTGAATTTGGAGTTACTCATTCAGGCTTTCAAATTACTTTTAAAGACAGCAACATAATTTCTTTGCTTTACTTGGTGTGGAAAACGGTTCCATCGAAGTAATATTCTCTTTGATATATTCCTGTCCCTCCAACATGTTCTATTTATTTTGCAAAACAGATTCAGATCTCTTGAACAAGTATTTATCATACCACTGAATTTATGAACATGTATGGTCTGCATAGTTTTCATGATTTAGGTTCTCTATTTTTTTAGTGAGAAACCATTGTGGTCATTTTAGTTGTGACAAGTGTTTGGACACATACATACCAAAAGGAGCATTATATTCAGTGATTGGCCTAATGAGTTCCAAGTATAGTGGAATGATTACATCCCTGAACCTGGACAAAAATACCTTTAGATATAAGCTGTTCAATGAAAAAGGGCTTCCTTACAAAAGTGGATACATGGTGATCAAAGGACAGTTCATTGTCAGTATAGGTTCCCAGATCCCTAGCTACGGGATTAATTTTCAAAGATGTTTGTCAATGTGATAGCTACAAGGGAAGTCACGCTTGCCGAAGGATATGACTATACACTTCTTGGCATTTAGTTTTGGTCAATGGTTTTGGAAGCAGCTATAAGTTGGGAAAAGTCCTCTGGGGAGTTTACGATGGCACCAAGTTTACAGTCATCTACAAATGTGGCAAGTCACAAACCCTCAACATTAGCTTTGACCTTTGAGAAATAAATGTCAAAGAAGTGTGTCACCAAAGATTGAACCCTGTCATACACTGCTAGTCACAGGTCTTTTGGAAGAGATAGTGCTACACAATGTGACGACCCACCACTGGACCAGTAATCAAGGCGCCTCAATCCTCACCACTGGCAACAGTGGGGATGTACACTGAGATGATGACAAGGTACACACACAGTATTACCAGATGCAGATCTCTGTATCAAGTGCAATTTTCCTTAACAGCACACAGAGACCACAGTCAGTCTGAGGTTTGTTTCTCCCTCTTTCTCCAGATCCCCAGTAAGACTCCTCACTGGCACAGCTATAGAGTTGAGATCTCAGCTGGCATTAGAATCAGCACAGAGGCTGAGATGACTGGAGGCCAAAGAAAATATCTCAGCTGAGATCTCAACTCTATACCTGTGCCAGTGGGAGTCTTACTGGGGATCTGGAGAAAAAGGGAGAAGCCAGCCCCGGACTAACTGTGGTCTCTGTGTGCTCTTAATGGAAACTGCACTTCATGCAGACAGCTCCATCTGTAAATACTGTGCATGTAACTTGCCATGCTCCCAGTATATGTCCCCCACTGGTGCCAGTTGTGAGGACTGTGGCTATTTGACTACTGGTCCAGTAATGGGTCATCACATTTATTGGTTGGCAGTGGTAAGATATCCACATATTGAGATTCAGTGGTGTGGATATTGAATTCCTGTAGCCTGCAAACAGTGGTCACTAAAGAAGGTGTTTGTACTCTCAAGCAGCCACACAGTGAACATTGAGTTTCATATCACAATAGTTTTATTTTTTGTTTGCTTAGTCAGTCAGGAAGAGCAGGCAAGGATGCCAGCAGAGGATTATGGCAAGCTGACAAGGAGCCAGTTGGCTGAGATGTGCCAAGCCAAGACACGCATGTGCATGCCAACCTGACTAAAGCAGAAATGGTTGCAGCCTTACGTCAACGCTGCACCACAGACCAGCAACTAGGAAGACAACCAGACTGGCCTTGGGGATGTACAATTCTAAGAAAATGGAGAGTTCAACTTTGCCTCGGAGGACTTAAAATCAGTCTGGAGTTAAACAGACTTGAACTGGAGGCCAAATGGTTGAAACTAGAATCAGCAGAGAGACTGTGGCATTTGGAGGCTGAAGAAAAGGAAAAACAGATGGCATTAGAATCAGCAGAGAGGCTGAAGAAAATGAGAGGCAGTGACAACATGAAAAGGAAATGCTGACTCTTCACCAGGGTTCATGGTTAACAGGGAAGTGCGTAACCAAACCCCAGAAGCAATAAAGGTCAGTAAATTCCTTCCACAATTTACAGAGGGTGATAATTTTGGTAGTTTTATTCATATGTTTGAAAGGGTATGTAAACAATATAATGCTGACCAAGGGTTCTGGGTACGGTTCCGGACCCCTTCACTCCATGGCAAAACTGTTTCGAAATTGTCTGATACTGACCGCTTAAATTATAATACTGATTGACAGGACCCTTAAGGTCAAAATAGGCACCACCACCTCCAATAGCAGACCTGTCACTAATGGAGTTCCCCAGGGATCTGTCTTGAAACCCCTACTATTTGGCATCTATTTCTCAGAGGTCCAGGCAAAGACAAAGGGCCTGTGGTTGACCAAGTTTGTGAATGACTGTAAGTTGGGTGCTGTCACTGACTCCTCAAATGATGTTAACATACGGCAAGAGGGTCTCACTGCAACTAATGATTGGAGCCAAATTCATGGTCTCAAGCTAAATGCAAAAAAATTTATCATCATACCATTCGGCAAAAACACGACCCCTGTTGATTACCACATCAACAGCTACTCCCTAAGCACACAACCTGTGGTGAGAGACCTGGGCACTCAGGTTGATAACAACCTCACATTCAACCATGGTGTAGCAGCAGTAGTCAGAAAAGCCTTTTACTTGGTTCATCTCATAAGTAAAGGGATTGCATCCAGAAAAAAAGGAGGTTTTACCTCTCTATACTCTTCCCTCATTAGACCAATAATTAAATATCACGTTCTGTTTGCGATGTACCTCTCCAAACATCTGCACCAACTGGAAAGGCCACTGAAATACCTCACAAAGGCACTCCAAGGCCTCCAACACCTGTTCTATGCAGACAGGATGAAATCACTATCACTCCACTCGGTATCGTACAGATTGCTGAGGGGGTGATCTGTGTCTCACCTACAAGGCAATCTCAGACCCTGCCCTACTAGAGTTGCTCCATATTCAGAAGTCTAACTCCTCACTCACTGCACACTCAAAAGGCCTGAATTTAATATGCAACATCAACAAAACCTGCTGGAGAGACAGGTTTGTCTCCCAGAGGTTGTCCCGTCCACGTCAAACAGAGTACCTTGCTGATCCTCTTCAAACGCAACTTTGACGAGTGGATCGGAAACCACAAATTTGTCCCAGGGGTTCCACCTGTGTTCCTCATTGACTGGGCGACAGATGCTGACTGAGGTTTTTTTGGGGATAAACTATTGGCTAGGCTTGGAAGGGCCCTAGGGCCATTAGCCTAGTAACCCCCTATGCTCCTACGTTAAAAAATGTTTATTAGAGTGTTTTAAGTTAACATCTGAAGCTTACAGGAAAAAGTTTTTTGAGCACAGACACAAGGCAAATGAAAGTGTGTGTGATTATGTTGCTGAATTAAGCACTTATTTTCATAGATGGGTGAAGGGCAGATTACCACTTCTGAAGGGCTGGCAGACATTTTGGTGAGGGAACAAGCCCTTAGCACTTTGCCTGAGGACATGAGAATCTGGATAGCAGATAGCAAATGTAATACCACAAGTGAGCTAGGGAAAAGGAAGACCTATACCTAAGCAAGCAGGGCATAACTACACAGGAAGGGGATCAACAGTGATGCACATGGGTCTAAGGGAACCCATGGTGGGCAGTCTAAACTGTCCCAACTGAGTCCGCCAGCAACAGGGGAAGCCACTAGTTCAGGTACACAGCCAGGATAAAGGGTTAAATGTTTTAAATGTAACCAGTGGGGCCATGCAGCATATAAATGTCCACAGAGGTAAGGTGGGACCGTCAGTAAGTAGGAATGACAGAATGTCAGCAGTAAGTTGTCTGGAGACAACAAGGGTACCAAACTACCATAAGAGGTTATATCCTGTATTAGCAGATGGGAAATAGGCCACTGCTAACAGACACTCTGCCTCTGACCAAACCACTGTGAAGCCTGCAGTATTTAAAGAGGAGCACTACTTGCTTGGGCAGTCTACTCCAGTCAGAGCTTTAGGAGGGACCCCATTCCAAATACCTTTGACTAGGGTTCACCTTGACTTGGAGGGTGGCAAAGGAAACAAGCAAGTAGGTGTGTTTGAGGATATTCCTGCAGATATCCTGATAGGGAATGATTTTGATAATACAGTACCTTGTGTGCATGCAGTTACATGCAGTCAGGCTTGGGGACAAGCATGTTGGTCTGGTAGCCTGGGGGGACTCAGAGAGACCACACACTTGAAGCCAGGACTGGTAAGGTGGCTACTTCAGGGAGGGAGCTACCCTGCAGCAGTGGGACTGAAGGTCAGCC
The DNA here is from genome assembly GCF_019279795.1 of Protopterus annectens. Lineage (NCBI taxonomy): Eukaryota > Metazoa > Chordata > Ceratodontiformes > Protopteridae > Protopterus > Protopterus annectens. The sequence goes on along the minus strand of NC_056732.1, from coordinate 75,274,504 downwards.
ACAGCTGCTGGTGAGTACTGATGTTCCCTTGGACAGAGTGACTGCAAGGGCAGAGGTGAGTAGCAGTACCCAGGCTGACAGCAAGGCACCACTGTCAGAGGATACCAGACTTCCTGTTGAAGGGGAGCTGGGAAGGGTTACAAAGAGAGAGCTGAGACAGGCTCAGATTTCAGACCCTACATTACAGGGCTTGAGGGAGGTAGCTACAGAGGCACCTGATTCTCAAGGAAAAGGGGAATCTGTATACTGGGACAAAGGGTTACTGTACAGAAAGTGGACCCCTGAGGGAAGGCTAAAGAGAGAGAGAATACAGCAGTTGGGAGGGCCCAAAGTCTACCATTTGGCACTTCTAGCCATAGCCCATGACATTCCCTATGCAGGTCATATGGGTGTAAAGCATACAAAGAGACATATTATGCCAAACTTTTATTGGTCTAGAGTTTCCAGGGACATAACAGGGTACTGCAGGACCTGTGAGCAGTGCCAAAAGGTAGGCAAGACAGGAGACAAGGTCAAAGCTCCCTTGGTGCCTGTGACTGAGGAGCCATTTCAGAGGGTAGCTATGGATACTGTGGGGCCTCTGAGTACCCAAGTTCCACAGGAAAGAAGTACATCCTGGTGGTAGTAGATTAGGCTACCAGATACCCTGAGGTGGTGGCTCTGTCCTCTACTGAGGCAGAAAATGTGTCAAATGCTTTGTCAGCTATTTTCAGCAGGGTAGGTTTCCCAAAAGAAATACTGACCTGACTGACAGAGGTACCAATTTCATGTCAAACCTGCTGGCTTGTCTGTGAAAGCACTGCGGGGTGAAGCACCTAATGACCACACCCTACCATCCCCAGACTAACGGTCTAGTGGAGAGGTTAAACTTTACACTAAAGACCATGCTACGGGCATTTGCAGACCACTTTAAGAGGGAATGGGACAAATATCTTGCCCCATCTGTTGTTCACTTACAGAGAGGTGCCCCATGAATCCACAGGTTTTTCACCCTTTGAGTTGCAGTATGGGCATAAGGTGAAGGGACCTCTAGACTTGATTCTTGTTGAGTGAAATGGTAAGTGAGAATCCCACAAGGAATATGTTGTGGCATATGTCCTAAATCTCAGGACAAGGCTCAGGGAACTCATGAATTTGGCCCAGGAGAACATGCCAGAAGCCCAACAGCAGATAAAGGTCTGGTATGATAGGAATGCTCGAGCTAGAGAGTATGCTATGGGGCAGCAGGTTATTGTTCTCATTCCTGTCAGACACAATGAGCTGCAGGCAGCTTGCGAAGGACCCTTCAAAGTGGTAAGGAAGGTCACTGATGTTATCTACATGGTAGAACTGCTAGGCAGGAAGCAGGGGCACAAATTGTACCATGTTAACATGATGAAACCTTAGCATGATAGGGAGGCCCTAGTGCTACGTATTTGCAGTAGAAGGCAGGAGAACTGAGCCAGCAAAATGCCAAGCTACTAAGGTGGAGCCTGGGGGTTACAGGCACATGATATGACAGTGCAACACTGCACTGGGGTCAGCAATGCAAAGGCAGATGGGATCTCAAGACAGGGAATGGAGTAATGTATTCCCAGATAGGCACATTCCTCTCAGGCAATGTTTCCAAAGTTCACTTGAAAAACTAGCTTGAGTCTTTGAAGGAGGAAGTGTCACAAAAGAAGATACTGCCAACACAGCTATCTGGAATTTTATAAATAATTGTAAGTCATTTTCGATTTGTGAATATCAACATGATTTATATAAGATGCTGTGTTACAACTGTATTAGAACTGCATGTCATGTGTATATCAAATTGGTGTGTGTGTGTGTGTGTGTGTGTGTGTGTGTGTGTGTGTGTGTGTGTGTGTGTGTGTGCACGCTCGTGTGTTAAAAAATATTTTATAAAGTGCTTGTGCTTAAGATGTAACCACAGTGTGCCCTACTGGAAGAGAACAGAAATCTACATGCAATGTCATAGCTCTTTAAATGTATATATTTTAACAGTGGAAACTAGAATACAGGAGGATAACTTCAGAAAAATAGCTGAAATTAAACTACTTTATGGCTACACAACAAAATATGGTATCTTTCAGTTTTCAATGCAGCTAGACACAGAGTCTGTGCTGAAAATCTCTTCATATTGTCTTCGGAGCAAACTAATTAGTACCTCTGAAAGTATGAAGGAATGCAATTGTTTTATGATTTCCAGCATCTACCAAAGATCTGAGGTCTATGTATTTTCACAGGTAGATGCTAAATACTGCTAGCTTCCAGCAGTGTGGGGGGGTTCACCTGGGATGCAGTCAGATGACAAGAAATGTCATTCTGCAAGCTATCACAACAGTAATATTTGAG
>NC_056732.1:75232167-75269667 GCF_019279795.1 Protopterus annectens | reverse complement strand
AGCTGAGGAATAGGAGGTGAAACCATTTGGTTGAATGAGCACCTTGATTTTTTTTTCTATTCTAAGTCAGCAATAAAGCCATGTGTTGCATTACCAGTCAAAAATTCCTGCATCAGTAGAGCACTCAGAAGTCTTTGGAAACCATTTAAAAAGTTGGGACCCACATTAGTGAGTCCAGAAATAAAGAGACAAAATGGTTGAAAAAATGGACTTGCATATGCTAAATCTGAACGGCAATTTCTTGGAATATTCTCTGATCTCCAAGAGATGGTGATCTCAGAGTTGATATATATAAGTTTAAAGGAGCGAGATGTTTAAGATTCTCTCTTCTCCAGCAGTTTCTTTTTTTTTTTTGGTCTGTCACCACTTGACTTTATGAGTGCTGAGATTTCAATAAGGAGCCAACATTTTGATCTCAAGTCCTCATTATAAGACTCGTCTAAGTCAGGACTCTCAAGTTATCCATTTCAAAACTATCCTTATCAAAGATGGTTTTACACCATCATCCACAGCACCAAAAGCATATTTCAAAACAAACACTCCTATGTCTTCCACTAATGAAGGTAGTTTTTCTGTTCTATTACTGTTAGGAAGAGTTTGCACATTTTGTTAAATCTGCTCTAAAAAGGGGCTCTTATAAGAAACTATGAGAGATAGGCAGCTTAAAGCTCTAACTCCTAAAGCACTACATGTCTAAACCTTTTTTACAGTATTCATCTGGTAACCTCGACTTCTACGCAACGTAAATTATACTAGGAGAACAGATTTCTCACTTTAAGAAGATGGCAACACAGCAAGGCATAAAACCTGTCTGTCTAAGACATATTTATACACTCATCACTCTTTCTTGGGTGCTGATGACTATGAATCAGTGAATTGAATAGCTGACTTAAAATGTGGAGCAGAATGAAGGGACTAGACATCTGAAAGCCTCTCTTCTCTCTCTCTGTATATATATATATATATATATATATATATATATATATATATATATATATATATATATATACATATACATATATATATATATATATGTATATATATATATATATACATATATATATATATATATATATATATATATATATATTTTCTCTAAATATGAAGCATCACATACAGATCACCTGAAAAATTACTCAACGAAGCTTAATTTCCATAAAGGGAATATCTTCCAGCAGACAGCCTGAATACTAAGAAACATATCCCTTATCAAAATCTTGAAGGGGAAGAATATTAATTCACCTCATACAGAAACCTACCTCTTCACTAAAGAAGTCAAAAGGCATTCCTTTTCCTCTACCTCTCATGAGTCTTTGTAAATACTTGTAAAGACATGCATCTTAAATGTTCTATCTGCAGAATGACATCAGTTTATCAAAGGTATTACTATATGTGTTTCAAAATGGTTTCTTATACAAAAATGAAATATTTCCTTGCAAACTTACACTTGAAAGAAGGCTATTGTAAGAGAACAGCCAAATAAGACAAGAGTTGCAGAGGGCCATGATTCAAAAATACTTAAACTTTTAGATTATCCTTCCTTAGATTCTTTATTTGACTTGATTACACAAAGACACTGACACATGCACTGACAAGGGTGCTGATAACCAATTATCTTTTGGCAGCACCAAGTAGACTGAAGACATTTTGGCACTTCAAAAAATTACTTGTATTCCTACTTTGGGAGTAGTCTCAGTTGTTTAGGTCTCTTCCAGTTTCTTTCATGGATTCTTTTCTCTTTCTTGTTGCAAGACGTCCTGAAATTGCTTCTCCAGAACAAAATGGGAAGCTTTGTAAAAAATAATTATATGGGGTAAAAAAGAGACTTGCAAACCAGAGTAACAACAGATTTTTTACTACTTTGAAATGAAGACATATGAAGAAAAATAAGTAGTTGACCAGTGCGAGACATCAGGTAGATGAAATAACTCCAAATTAAAGCATGAAATTACTCCAATATTAAAGCAAGTTGTGAAAGAAATAATGTGCTGAGAATAAATAAACAAAGTTCGTAGCAATGCTGACTTTAAAATAGAGCCTTCTGGAACAAGCAGGGTTCAAAAGAATAGTGGAGCAAGACCAGTGTTAGGCTTCGTAGGGATTGTGGAATAGATAGTAAACTTACTATGGTTAGAAATGAAGAAAGATGAGGCAGATAAAAGCCAAATATTATGATTTACTTTTACAGTGGCCCTCCCTGAAGATGATGGTGACTTAGAGTAAGGCAACTCTAATTTAGATAAGCTGAAAAATTCTCCCTTACTATTCTAACTATTCCATCAAAAATAATGCATTGGAGTAGGGATGTTGAGGATGGACATAAAGTATCCCCATGGCTTGAATGAATAAACTGAGATAAATTAGACTGGAATGATCCAACATATTCCTCACCTTCAAGGGAAAGGAAGAAATTAGTTCTTCTCTATTTTCTTCATTAATGTGTGGCTCTTCTCATGCACAGATGAAAAGTTTTTTCTCAACAATCATAAAATTGGAAGTTTTAAGTATTCATCCATGACTAATGCAAGTTATCAGAACTTTACAGAGAAAGAGCTTTAGGCTGGTATTTGTAGTCAAATATGGTGAAGAAAACAGAACAAAGATGGTATTTGCCTGGTTAGTATCAGAAGTTTGTTTAGCAATCACAGTGGTATGCTCCTACAAAATATTACTTTGAATCCTCCAACTGTCTGATCAGCAGTATTGTGGGTTTATAATCAAGAGACAGCTACCATTTAAGATGCAGATGACTTCATAATATATTTTGGAATTAGTCATATTGGTGAGCATACCCCTTTTGGCCCACTTCAGTCTCCATCACTTTACAGCCAGTTGTCAAGGTGTATCTTGCTTTGATATCAAGGAAGAAGGTCTATTACTGCAAAAAGTTAAGGGTATGGTGTAATTTTTCCCATTTACATATGCATCCATTTTTTGTGAGAGTCCCTTCATTTTCTCATTTTTTTCTGTTTCAACTCAGAAAAATGCTTTACAGATTTCTTTTTTTTCCCATAAGGGGTATTAAATGCTACCCCCATTAAACTAGAATTTAAAGGTTTAGAAAATCTGACTTTTGTCACTTGTTTTAATCTTGCAACATTTTCACAACTGTTAACATTATGACTGGGACACAAACAAAACAATTTTGGATGTTGGAGTCTACAGAAGCTATCTATTTTACACAAGCACACTTGTTTACACGCTATGTAGCTCTAATCTTTGGTTGATACTTCCTATGATTCTGAGAGATGACAAGGAACTAAAGTGACACACAAACAGCAACACAGTAAAATGTACTCTGACATGGCTGGAAAGCAACAGTACTGGCAAAACAGAAAAAAAGAGCTAAAGGAAATGTGGAATTAACTGATACAAATAAGGTCAGCTCATCCAGCCTACGTCAGTATCTAAGGAAGTTAAAAACTGCCTAGATTCCTTGTAGAGAAGGCCCCAGTGCATGAGAAAATGTCTAGCTGAGAAACAGAGACAAAGATGGTGAGTAACCCCAAATGTTATAACTTATTGTTACAGTGATCCTCCCTCAAATTTTAATGCATTGACCACTGTTTAATATTCGGGTTTGAATAGGACTGTCTATCTGCCAGTATACCCAGCTACAGGAGATACACTAGCAAAAGAATGAAAAAGGTATGAGCACAGAGAAAAAAAAAACACTGTAAAGAAAGCTTATTTTAAAACCACCACCATTACACAGAAACACAAAATACAGTTATTGGGTTTGCAGTAAAGGTGAAATTAAAAGGTTACCTTTTCCAGTTCTATAAGGAAACTGTCCAAAGATTCGTCAGACAACTTTCCAACCTCAAACATTGTGACTGCATGACTTTTCAAATTCTAAAGGAAAAAAGGCAAGATTTAGTCTAAGAGATATGTCAACAAATGATGACAAAACAACTAAGAATCAACTAGATTTATATCACTTGCCAAACTGCATCTGCTCATTTCTCCCTAAAAATATACTGAAAATGATAACACCTTTATAGATTTTTTTTATGAACTTGTTCATTTCATTATTATTTCTGTGCATTTTCAATACTAATACTCTTGAAGATTTCTTCAGGACTTTATCATAGAAATGGTAAATCATTTTACTTTTTTTCTTTTGTAAGGTAGTTTACTACTTAGCAATTTTAAGAGAAAAATGTCAACTTTCTAAAGACCAAAGACTCTGGAGTTTAAAAATTCTGATGAACATTACAGAGTTAAACGTATGTGAACACACACCATTCCAGATGATCTTTAGGAGGACCTGCTGATGTAGGTGTAACACATAAGTGCACCCCTCTTGTTTTTTTAATGACCTTTTTAATTTCTCACACTCATTAGATAAAGACATTCCCCTTTGGCATTTTTAACAGAGCTAAAAGGGTAAACTCTCACCGACTAGTTTAGCCAAATAAGGCACTCACCTTATCAGAAAACAATAAACATGCTTATATTTTTTTAACATGTTTATTAAATTATCACTCAAGACAAAGGCAAACGTGCATTAACAGAAAGCAAACAATTTTAACATTTTCCAATTTAAATACAATATACATCATATGTATTTTCTTTGCTACTATCATCAGTCCAACATTACAAAAAATTGCTAAATTCCTGTTTTCTCTTAAACATCACTCCTCCTCCTCAATATTATTATGCACGTATTGTTCTCACAATTTCCATTTAGTTCTATGTAATTTGCTTCATCCCTTTTTTAAAGATTCCTCTTCCAGTTCTTTTCTCTCCTTTATAATATTCAAAACCTCAAAAACAGTTGGTGTAGACGTTGATTTCCATTCTAGTAATTGCTTTTTTGGCACCAAACAGAATTAAACTCAATAAGGCGAAGGCCTTACTATGTCTAGCCAATTTAGATCCTGTAACCCAGCTCAAAATAATCATTTCCTTACTTACAGCCATTTGCTCACCCAATATTTTTGATACAGTAAAAACTGTCAAATCATTACACTTCCAAAACATATGCTCCTAGTTGCTTCTTTCTTCTCCACCACACCTAAAACATATGCTATCTAACTGAGGAAAACAGTTAAAGTCCGCTTGGGATATAAACAATACCTATGCAAACACTTCTAAGCAAAGATCAAAACCTTCTGGACTTTGTTGCATACTTGGGAGACATACAATTGTGTTCCCATTGTTTTCTTGTAAATTGCTTTTCTAGTCTCTTTGGCCAATAATCTTTTCTAACCTCCTCTGACTGAGTCTTATAATTATCATGCAAGATTTTATTTGCCTTACTAATTATCCCTTTTTAGCAGCTGCTTCTGTTTCAGATTCAACTAAAAACTCTACCACATCAAGTTTTTCACTCACAATTTCCCTATCCCTTTCTCTCTGAGATTAAGCCCTAGTAGGGAAGACAGTCCCTAGCCTGCATCCAAATGTCTTCTTGGCCTCATCCCACTCTATTACATTCCTGTTTGAGTTATTTGCTCCCAATATCTTAGTTCCTTTGCCAGGTTTCTCCACTAAATTCCAGCACCCTCTTGCCTCTTTTTTATATCCCTACTTGTAGTCATCCCTACTGGCAAAATTTCATTTCTCTATTCTTGTATTGGTTTAATTCTTAAATACTTTCTGCTACTTTATGCATTTAACAGTCTGCATGGTTGATGTTATTCTCCTTAAGGATCTGCATCCAAAATGACACTATTTCTTGAACTTTCCCTTTGCTTCATCATCCTCCTTTTCCACTATGAATTACATTCTACTTGTGTTACATATATGAGCCTTAACTGTGGAGCTCTAAAATATCCCTTCAAATCAGGTAAACTTAAATCACCTTCTTCTACTGGAAGGATCAACTTATCCCACTTAAACTCTTTCCCTCCAAGATAAATTCATTCAATTAATTATTGTCCACAACTTCTCCTTGGGTTGAAAAGTATACCTGACTGTATACAAGGCAAAGGGACTTAAAATACTTCCGCTGCTTGTTTCTTACTATCCATATCTATAGATGATATGTCTTGGCAGCGCACATGTGCTAACACCACATCTCATATAACCTAACTTCAACCATCACAACTATTCTCATCCCCACTCTACTACTCTGGCATCCTCCTTTCACATCCACCTGTCTTACTTACTCTGCCTCTCCATCCTGTCCACTTCCCTCTTCTACTAACCCTCACTGTCCTACCATTGATCCCTCATGTCTATTTCCTTCTCTTCCTAACCCTTATAGACCTACCACTGAACCAGGCGAGAGATTCAGGTACTCTCGCAGCCTGCCTTAATATCATACCTCCATTTATACCTGCAAGAATATCCACCAACTTTGCTGATTCCTGCAACAGGACTCGTATAGCCTATTGCTCAACTATTACACCTCCTAAACGTGTGAAAACGTAAGTACCTAGTCTCTTGATTAATTCGTATATCTGCTTTGCACCCACTGCATGAATTGTCCGATATAAATTTTGCTAGCTAAAAACTACTCATATGGAATGTTCTCATATATATATATATATATATATATATATATGTATATATATATATATATATATATATATATATATATATATACACACTCTGTACTGCTTGTATAATATCTTTGATTTGAGAATGATTACTTATGAACTGTTTTTTTTTTCACCAACCGTATAAGCTGCCAATAAGATGTACTAAATGTCTTTATTAATGTAAATTCTGTATTATATGTGGACCTTTTCTCCCTGGGACTCCACTGAAAACAGGCACTTCTGGCCGAGCTGGACCATCTCGCCAAACAAATGCAAATGAATAATAAATAGATAAGAGTTTTAGTTTCTCAATATTTGTATCATCTTTCATTTAGTCTTTTCCCACATATCCTTAGCTGCCATAACAGAAGCCTTTTTAATCCATACTCCTAAATACTCCATCTTATCATGTCCCCAGGTATGGACATTGCTGAACCAATTTGTGTGTGGAAACATAATTTACAGCTGTAGCCTTTGCTTTATCTTCAATAATTTTATATCCAAAAATACCTGAAACTGTCTCAAAATGCTCCAAAACACTGAGATGTCCTTTTCTGGATTTCTCAAGTACAAAATAATATCACCTACAAATAAAGCCAACTCTTCTTGATTACCATACCAATTATACCCATTACCATACCAATTATTTCCTAGTATTTCAGAGTCCCTTATTTTCTTTTCCAATGGCTCTAAATATAAAGCAAATAACACAGGGGAAAGAGGACACCCCTGCCTGGCTCCTCTGTTCAAACACAAGCTTATCTGAGAGGAACCCTCCCACTTTAATTCTTGCCTCAGAGTCTTCATATATTCTTCTAATTGACCTTATTATTGTATCAGGGAATACAAAAGCTTCCAATGTCCTAAAATCTCAGCTTACTCTGTCAAATGCTTTCTCTGCATCAAGACCCACCAACAACAGAGGTATTTTCTTATGTTCTGCTTCAGTCTGGATAATCATTGTTCTAATAATGTTGTCAAACATTTGCATCTCCTCCAAAACCACAATGATCCATATCTAGCAATTTTCTCAATGCCTTTGACATTCTCTCAGTTAGAATAAACACTTTAAAACCATGGTTTAAAATTGAAATGGGTCTATATGAAGCTGAGCCGGAAAGGTCTTTGCCATTTTTAGGTATTACAGCCACCACAACATTTTTTACACTATGGTGGTGTTCCTCCTCCTTTTAAAATACTGTTAAACAAAATCTTCCAGTTCTTTATCACTTTCCTCCCTTCTAATTTCCAAAATTCCACAGGAACATCATCTGTTCTTGGAAACATTCCTGAAAATTGATTATATATCTCTGTTTTTTATCTTTTTACCTCCTATCTTAACCATTAGTTGTTAAGCCTCCTCTATCGCTAACCTTGGCATAATTAAGTCTTCCATATATTTTTTTCATTTCTACTCTTTCTTGACTTCCACATTTCACTGCTTTAGGCGAATTTTCATAACATTTCCGGAATATGTCTGAAACTTGTATAGGATCTCTGGTTATTTCTCTAGTTATAGGTTCCCTAAGTTTGGTGGCAACGATTTCAACATTCAGTTGCCTAAGTCATTGTGCTAAAAGTTTTAGTGCTCTGGAGTTATCAAAAAATAGTTGCTTAACTACAATCTTTCTAAAGCCATGCATATTATCCAGATACTCCTTTATTTTCTCTTTAGCCTCTGCATTTGCTCCTCCTCTTGTTCTGTGATGTCATCTTATTTTGCAATTGTTTAACCTTTGTTAGCCCCTCTAAGTAATTTCCATTACTTCTCTTCTCTTTCTCCCTTATTTTGTCCCTATTTTTAAACTCCATTTTCATTTTATCCCAGTCACTAGCTATAACTTTTGAAGGTATTTCTATCTTCCCTAATAATTTTTGAATAATTTCTACTACCCATTCCTTAAATTTGTCTCTTTTTAACAGGCAAGTGGGGAAATTGCCAGTGTCATAGTTTTACTTCTTTACCCTGCATTTTTATCTTAGTTTTTACTGGTGCATGATCAGAAATGGCTATTAGATGTGGAACAAAGCTTTCAATTAAATGCACATGTTGTTGTGAAATATAATTTCTATCTGGTTTAGCCCAGTTATTCGTGTCTATATTACATGATCAAAGTTTCAAAACTTCGAATCTAATATGGTCGACTCCATATAATCGAAGTTCTGAAACATCAAAAATGTAATAAAACACAACAACCTACAAAAACAAACCATTTAAATGCTCTAAATGGGGGGAGTAAGCCACCTTGCACCCCCCAAGTGGGGGGCTGCACCCCTATACCCCTGCTACTTAAATATACCAACTCTGAGATTGCACTACAGTGCAGAAATGGGAAATTTTCCCTTTCCGTGCTATACAGAGATCTCTATTAAAAGATTTGAAGTTTCATGACTTCGATCATATGGTGTCGACGATATCCGATTCAAAGTTTTGAAACTTCGATCTTATGACATAGACCCCAGTTATTCTACCTTGGGGAATGATAGGAACTTGAACAAAATTTGCATATTATTGAATTCAAATCTTCCATACCAAATATTTTCATAATTTTTTTCAGCAATATACCCTCTTTTGTTATACTGTCCCTTCTAGGTCCCTGTGATACATTCTTACTATTGCAAATCAAACTGCAGTTCCCACCTATAAATAATATTCCCCACTGAAAAATTATTTTTTCTCACCAAATTTTCTTAAGCTGCATAATAGCAGTTTTCAGTGGAGTATAAATACATGCCACTGTAATCCCCCTTCCATGCCAATAGCCAGTTACTGCTGCTAATATGCCATTTTTGTCTTTTTTCCTCATCTAATCACTACTGCAGTCCCTCTACCTATTAGTGTAATTATTCCCCTTTTCCTCTGCCCCTGATATTCTGGCTGAATATCCATTCTGAAATCTGATGTATGTCAAATCCACAGTGTGTCTCCTGCAGCATAGCTCTTTGCATTCTGCATTCTTAATATAATTCAATACTCTTTCCTTTTTATCTATACCTGTAAGGCTATTCAAGTTCCAGGATAACATGGACAACATAATCATCATGATAAAACTATTGTTCCCACTTATTATACACAACAGTTGTGTGTATTTCTAGCTTTTGTGTTATATGCATGTAGTAATGTTTGGCAGACTGATCTTTTTTATACAGTTGTTTCTTCCCATCTCCATTTGGACCTACATCATATTTTTCAAAACTTTCTGTTTTAATGAAAACCCTCAAACAAAAATAATATACAACACACCCCATCCCCTATTAACCTGGAACAAGCACACACAATTATGTACATCTTCAAAACATGCAGTTTATCCCTTCAGAATGGAACTGCCCCCAAACTGATGGCTGTACCTACAGACATTATCTGTACTAAAATCAATGTTATCCATGCTATAGCCTGTGTTCTCACTTATATTGATTGCTGTCTGTCCAGTTCTTTTCTCTCTTTCCCTTCCAGATATGAAAAACAGCTTGTATGCTTTCAGAAAACATTAACTTTTAGATTTTAAAAAAAGTGCTGTGGCTATCTTTAAATAAGACTAAACTGTACACTGTTCTATCAACTGCATTAAAGTATAAAGGCTGCTATAGAAGTAATCTCTTATTCACTTCCAATAATTTCAGACTTATTTTTTTCAATGAACTGCTTGCCATTGTACCTTTAAATTTTGTATTTCCCTCAGAAAAGAATACTCAGAATAATCCAAAATTAATTTTTTTCTTTCACCATGTCAAGACAATATTAACATAGGTGGGGGGAGGCAAGCTAAATGTGAAGACGTGCATAATAATACCCTTTGGAAAATCAAATACCCCTACAAATTACACCACTGACAGTGCATTCCTAACAGTGGACCCAGTAGTGACAGAGATGGGTAATCAGATAGATAGGAATCTGAACACTGACCAATATGTGTCCATGTTGGTAAGGGAATCTTTCTATGTGGCTCAGCTTATAAGTAAGGGCATGGCATCCAGATCTAAGGATGTCACAGTACCACTGGACTCGGCCCTCATCAGACCAATAATCAAGTACAATGTACCCTTTGGCATGTACCTCACCAAGCACCTGCAACAGTTTTATTTTTATTTTATTTATTTATTTGCTGGAATCGTCAGCGTATTATGCAATATGCTGACGATTCCACTTTGATCTGCTGTGCCCCTAACCTAACAGAGCTCCAAGCCCTAACACAAAGTGCCTTCTCAACCACTGAAAACTGGATGCTCCAAAATCATCTCTCTCTAAATGCAAACAAAACTAAGATCCTCCTTTTCTCCCCCTCTAAATCCTCCTCTCTTGATAAAAACTTATTCCAAATTACCAGCCTCAGCAACTCCTCTATCGAGATTGTTCCCTCCACCAAACTTCTCGGTGTTACAACTGATAACCAACTAAAATTTAATACTCATATCCAGCTAAACATCAAAAAAACCCACATAAAACTAGGTTTACTGTATAGAAACAACCACTTCCTCTCTCCTCACACCAGACTAATCCTTGCCTCTACCTACCTCCTTCCCTCCCTACTGTATGGAGCTCCCCTACTCACTAATTTATCATCCACACTTACCACCAAATTGGAACAATGTTACAACAAAATCTCTAGATTTGCCACAAATGCCAAATCTTTCTCTCATCACTGCACATCCCTTCACTCTCTAAACTGGCTTGAACTCCCCAATCAACTAGACTTTCTCCAAATCATCACAGCCTACAAATTATTGTTCCATCCTACTAACTGGCCTGCTCTTTCTAATATTCTTCAACCTTATACCCCCCTTAGATCACTTAGATCTTCTCACCAAAACCTGATCACCATACAAAAACCCAAGCGCCCAGCAGGTCTGCTTCTCTTATCCTTTACCCTAGCTACAAAATGGAATGCCCTGCCCTCCACACTAAGGACATGTACCAACCTTAATAACTTCAAAACCCAACTTCATTCCTACCTCTATCTAAATAGGCATTGCAACTGCACTCTTCAGCCCATACCTCTCAAGCTATCTTCTCCCTTCTCTCCAGACTAACCTCTTCTCCTTCCTAACCTCTTTTAAATATACTTAGCATAGGCAACTAAATTGTAGAATTTTGATTTTTATGATATAAGCCTGTTTTCCTCCTGAACAAATTAGAAATTGCTAGCGTTTATTCTCTTTGTTTGCTACCTGCTATATGTTATACAAACTGTCTTTGAATTTTCATGTAATTAAACTCTTGTTTTTCCTGTTGGAGCTTTTCTCCCCGGGCCTCCACTGAAAACGGCCCCCAAGCCCAGTGTACCTCCCCGGTAATCAAACTGAAATAAATAAATAAATAAATTTAGTTAGTTACTTAACATTTGTTGCCTGTGAAAGTCCGACTAGTTCAGAGCCTATTTTCAGCAGAGGCCCAGGGAGAAACACTCCAGACGAATGTCTTTGGAATGTGGGAAGAAACAAGTGCCTGGAGAAAACCCACACTCATGCAGGGAAGATATGCAGACTCCGCACAGAAGCCACCCCAGCTGAGAATCGAACCAGAAAATCTCTTGCTGTGAGGTGACATTAACCACCGCCCAGTTGGCGCATTCTCAGAGGATTCTTAACAAATAAATATAGGGTATAAACAACATGTTATATAAAGACTAATTAAAAGCCCTCTCACTGTATTCAGTTTCCTACCGATTACTGAGGAGTGATCTGTCCCTAACCTACAAGACAGTCTCTGACCCAGCCCTGATAGAAATGTTGCATATCCATAAAACTAACTGTACCAGGGTTACCCATTCCAAAGATCGAACTCTGAACTCTGATATGAACAGATCAGGTTGGAGAGCAAACATGTATCCCAGAGACTGCCCCTCCTCTGGAATAGGCTTCCTATTCACATGAAGCAGAGCCCTTCCCAGACCATCTCCAAGGTCAATCTGGACCAATGGATGTGAAATTGCAAATTCACTCTTGGGGTGGTGCCCATGTCCTTTATGGATGAAGGCAGTCTGTAAAAATTGTCAAAATCACACTTGCTGACCTTTGTTATCTTTCCCCTAGGGACAGAAAGTTGGATAAAACTGGTAAGGCTTGTAAGGCTTCTTGAGCTGTTAGTCTAGTAGTATCCTACGAACCTTTGACAAAGATTTTCTGAAGAAACCAACCAAGAACTGCCAGCAATAACCTCTATAGGTATGGGCAAAACTTTCTGGCTGGACAGACATTCTTTTCCCATTCTCCTAGGACTGACAAGAGTATCTATCCCTTGCCCATTAAGGGCACTCTAACAGCCACACAAGACATGTCTAACCCCTGGTCCATGGTAGCAGTAAGAACTACACCGGCAAGACTGAAGAAACATAAGTGGTCTGAGGAACCAGTCTGGCCACAGTACAGTCATCCACCTGTGGCTGAGGCACTTTAGCAGCCTGTTGTGGTGGCAAAGGCTGCTTAACAGTTATCTTCTTTTTGTGGCTGGAGGAAGGAAGAGTTGAAAAACTGGAAGGATGTCCCATAGTTATGCCAAAATGATGCTTGATTCCTGGGAAAGCCTAGCAGTGATAGTCGATAAAACAGGTAAATTCTAAAAAAGTTAATTTTTCCCCTGATAAAACACAATAAAAAGCACCTTAAACACTTAATCTAGCTTAAAAGTAAAATAACATTAATTTCACGACAGAAAAAAAATTCAAAAAAGTTTTAACTTTTTATCACAAAAGTAAAAAAGGTACACCCCTGTTGAAGTGTCTAAAAGTCACATGATACTCAATAAAAACACTTTATCCTTGTTTAAATAAACAAGATTTACAACAAAACTTAGTTTTCTATCACAAAAATTAAAATGGAATCTTTTTCCCCCAACCATCCCAAAAGTCCACAGAGGAGTACTCTCTTTGATGGCAAGAAAGCTCTGAAGAGCTTGGCATCCAAACCTGACTTTTAGTCAGCTCAGATTGAGCTGACTAATGGTTTGGGCATGTGAAAGTTGCCCTGAAGCTTTGGAAGTTGGCTGGCTATTTATATCCTTAGCGGATATAACCCACATATCTTAGGCTACTACACCAACAATCCTTATGAAGATCATTCGGTTGGGAAATAACATGATAATAAATGCTAATGTATGTGCACATAATTCACAGGTCAAAAAGGACAAACCATGGTTAGTGGCAGACATTGCTGAGAAATTATGAATGGAAAAATGTGTAAGGAAAGGGGAGCCATGGTACCTACAAAACAGAACACCTTCAAAATAACATTCTGAGTAAGCCAATGGGACAACATGGCTTGGGGGGAATCAGACTTCAACCAAGTAATCCATCCCAGAAATTGACAGGAAATACACAATGTATTAACTTGCCTTTAGTTCACTGACATCCATTTGCTAACAATGTCAATGTGCCACCAAATGGACTCTCAGAAGAGCTCTTGCACCGCAATGGTCTAAAGTCTATATGTGTCCAAATTCATACCAATGCATGCATGATATCCCAGAATTGTAATGAGGAAGTCAGTGTCACAAGACACTAAAGTAATCCAGATTCTGTAAATGGCAACTCTTATGCTATAAAATAAAGCAAATCAGCAACTACATGTAAAATGTGTTAAGTATTTCAAGGTTTCTTTGGTTGCTCCTTTCTGCATGCTATGAAAACCACCAGATTATTTAAAACTATGCTGCGTATACATACTCATACACAGTTCTCTCAGTACTAATTCAGTACGCCCTTCCTACTCGCCTCTGTACCGCAAAGAATTGTACTGGTGGACCAAATGTATAGTAAAATATTTAGAAACATACTTGAAAAACTCCATAAAACTCATAACAAGTCATACTGGTTAATACTTACTGGTGACAGATTTCCCATCATTAAAAAGGCAGTGAGGGTAGAATCAAACAGAAATGCAATTCGTTTTGTGTGACCAGTAGATATGCTTAGGCTGCTGAGGCTGGCTGAGTCACCTATTGTTTCAAACAAAAATAAATAAAAAAAAGGAGTGTATCATAAAATAAATTTTCCTTAATATTCACAAAAATTCAGCATTACCTTACGATATCCACCAACTTAATATCACTGAATACAACACTTTGACAACATGACAATGCCCAGTCATAAAAATCTATCTAAACCGTGAAAAGTCTTATTCAATATACAAATTACATAACTACCACACTCCACTGAATTGAACAGAAAAAAGCTATGCAGACTAAATAATAAAAACGGAAAATGGGTAAATGGAATATGTGAGAGTCTAGTGTGTGTGATCATGAAGAATTAGAAATGCTGCCACTTGTTATGCAATTCATCCAGTAAGTCAACAGTACCAAAGATTTCTTTGATCACGCACTAGATACCCAGAAACATAAGCACACACATTACAAAACAAACAAGTAGCTGGTAATAGACACTAGAGGCAGCTTTCACAACCTGAGATGCACTTTACTTACAGTGACAAATAAGTAAAATAAAAAACAACTTCACTTGCTATCAGGAAGCTTAAATTCTTACAAGTCACTCATGTTCCCACTCCCAGCAGAATAATCCAACAGTCCTTGGTAAATCTAAGCATTTCTCTATATGCTTCCTATTACTACTATTTGTTCCATCATACAGTAAATCTACCAGCTGACAACTACCAAGAGTTCTAACTCCTGTAAAGTTCTCTTTCTTCCATGTCAGATAATCATACCTGCCTTTTTGGGTATAGCCCTCCCTTTTAAACATCATCAGACTAGACAGCTTGCAATGTGGTACAGAGTGATGGAGCTCTAAGTGTGACCTAGGCAAACAGAGTTTGATTAGCAATCCCAGCAATGGAGAAGACAGGCAAGAAGGGACAGGACTGAATGGGCTTGACCAGTTCACCTCTCCTGGGGTGGTACAGTGAAGGTAGGGGTTGTATATGCTCTGGAAGCAGACAGGAATGGTGCAATTTCTCATATGGATAGCAGGAAACCTACTTCCCATACTATAAGGTTAGTGGTCAGAGCTGCTTGCTGGCAACATCCCTTACAAAAGAAAGGGAATGCCCAGCACAGACAGCCAACTGCACTCCCCTTTCAACTGAACATCCCAAATGTGCAAAGGGCTGTAGAACCAAAAAGGAAAAAAAACTCACCTCCCACTGACTGCCTAAAGGATGGCTCCTCCCAGCCAGCCATCACACTCAGTGAAGAGAAAATTAATGTGTTCATTCTCTGAGAGGAACCTAATGATCAGCAAGTAGTGGGAGAAAGCCAGGAAAATAAAATTAAATTAAAAAATAAAATAAAATCGCAGCAGGTGCTTTCAGCTATGTATTCTGTTCTACTCCCGCCAAAAAATATAATGTTTTAAGCCACATTTCTTGTAGTATGAACACCTGAACATAGAAACCATATTTTATATCAAAAAAGTATAGTTTTGTAAAATCTTACCATAACAGTAGATATCCTTCCCTACACTGTTGCGTTACTCCTTAGAATAGGGATACCCTGCTAAGGGTAGCCCGACATCCGGCCAGTATACCAAAGCCTTTAGGTTGTAACAGGTATGCTGTACGTCACCCGTATGCTACTCACTTACAGTGTACTGCATAAAGGTGACGTACGGATGTACCATCCTCAGAACTGAAAAGCCCCAGTAGAAATGACAGTCTGAGAATACAAGGAGGTAACAAGTACATCCAATAGGAGAAAAGAAACAGGGGGAGGAGGGAGGGAGAGAATACTGCAACAGTGAAGTGAAGGACATCTACTGTTATGGTAAAGATTTCACACAACTGTACTACATCCTTCCATATCACTGCTGCAGTACTTCTTACAATAGGGAAAGTACAAAAGTTCAGAAAGGAAGTTGGGAGGAGGAAGAACCAGCAGAGACCTCAAAAAAAAACATGTAAGATAACCCTGGCAAAACCATCTCTAGCCCCTGAAATAACATCCAACTTATAATGCTTGGTAAAATTATGTAAAGAAGTCCAAGCAGCTGCCTCAAGAATAGCAGTAGTATCCAAGCCCCTGAAAAAAAGTAGCAGAAGAAGCTACAGCTCTGGTAGAATGACCCTTAACAGAAAAAGGAAGGCTTTTCCCATGAAAGGAATAACAAAAGAAAATGGCTTTAAATATCCAGGAAGAAATGATTTACTTGGAAACAACTAATCTCACAGATCTAGGATGAAAGGAAACAAAAAGGTCCTCAGATTTACAAATGGCTTTAGTTTTATCCAAATAATCTGAGTTGTCTATGCTAATCCAAGGTATGAAGAACCTTCTCGTTAACAGACCATGGAGAAAGGAAAAAAGTGGGCAAATGAACAGACTGCTAAGAGACAACTCATTAACCACCATGGGCATAAAAGAAGGATTAGTATGAAGAGATGCACTGTCCTTATGAAAAACCAAAAAAGGAAAAACAGCCATAACAGCTTGCAGCTCAGACACCCATCTGACCGAGGTAAGGGCCAAAAGAAGAACATTCTTCCAAGAACAATGCTGCAAAGAAGCTAAAGATGTAAGCTGAAAAGGAGCCTGAGTCAGTTTTTCCAAAACAAAATTTAGGTTTCAGAAAGGAGGAATAGGCATTCTGGGAGGCCTAATACTAAGGACGCCTTTAAGAAATTGTCTGGCCTGAAATCTAGAAGCCAAAGGCAGACAAGCAGAAATAGCTGATAGATGGGCTTTAACAGAAGAGTATGTCAACCCAGCACTAAGCAATTCACACAAAAGAGAACCAAAGGAAACCCCACAGTAAGTGGATCCAGGTTACAAGAAAGACACTAGATAGAAAATATTTTCCATTTGGATAAACAAGATTTTCTGGTAGTGGGTTCATGCCCTCCTGCAGAACCCAAAGCACATCCTCAGGAAAAAAAGGTGCCTAAAAGGGATTAAAACCCTATCACCCACAATGTCAATTGAAGAGTGGATGGTTTGCGATGGATGAGAGACCCCTTGTCTCGTGCAAGTAGGTCCACCCTGTGAGGTAACTTGTGATGAATGCCCTTGGCTAAATGCAGAAGAAGAGGAAACCAATGCTGCATAGGCCAAAAGAGAGTGCCCCAACAAGATTTTGGGAGCATCCTGTTCTACCTTGAACAGGACCCTCGGAATGAGAGGAAGGAGAGGGAAGGCATAAAGAAACATCCCCTTCCAAGAGAACAAGAGGGTGTTCATCTTCCAGTCCAGACCACATGGGATTCTGGTGCAAAAGATAAGTTGCCTGTTCAGATGGGAGGCAAAATGATCTACTTGAGGAGTACCTCACTGGTGGACAATGTCCAGAAACACATCTCTGTGAAGCATCCGCTTGTAAGATTGTGTTATGGACCTGCTCAAGAAGTCTGTCACAAAGTTCTAATCTGAAGAAATGTAAGCTGTCTAAAGGGTCACTTGATACTGGACAGCTAGATCCAAAACTTGAAGAAAGTACAGTTTTGTACCTACCATAAATGTAGATGTCCGATAGGAATGCATCTGCAGTCCTTACAAATGGGTTGTCCTGTCGTCAGGCAGCCCTTCGGTCGGCCGGATTCCAAAGTCTGGGTCTGGCCTCGGCTGGTGTCGCACTTCACCCGACGTCATAGCTGCAGTTATTCGGGTATAAAGGCATCAGCCGACGCCATTTTCCTCAGTGTTTCTTGCCCCAGATGCCAGGTGCCCTCTAGGAAGGCTAAATTTGGATAAATGCAAATGATTCCAAATAGTAGAGAGCAAACAAAAATAAGCATGTATGTACATATATATATATATACAAACAAATACACCATAATAGATTCCCCCAGCTAGCTATAAGATGGGCAAATACCCTAGGAGTACCACAGAGGGGAAGGAGGGTGGGTAATCCTGACTGCAGATGCATTCCTATCGGACATCTACATTTATGGTAGGTACAAAACTGTACTATGTCCTTCAAGGATGCCTCTGCAGTCCTTACAAATGGGTAGAATACCATAGCCAAACTGGGGGAGGAGGAGAAATGAAATTATGGTGTAGTTAAGATCCCTTGCAAAACAGCAGTGGCAAAACCTGCTCGGGATCTAGAGTATAAAGGTAAATTATAATGCTTGGCAAATGTATGCACGGAGCTCCAAGTAGCAGCCTCTAAAATGTCTTTGGTAGCCACTCCTCGAAGAAAAGCTGTGGTAGTGGCTGTAGCCCTTGTAGAGTGAGGCCTGATGTTTTCTGGAGTTTTCTTCCCATGGTAGGAGTAACAAAATCTAATGCAATTTCCTATCCACTTAGAGATTTTCTGTTTTGAAATTGCTTTTCCTTCCATTCCTGTTGCATATGCTACCAGTAGCTGGTCAGTTTTTCTATTGCTCTTGGTCCTGTCCAGGTAGTAGCGTAATTGTCTATGCACATCCAAGGTATGCAGCAGTCTTTCTCCCCTGTTCTGTGGGTTGGGGAAGAATGTAGGAAGGTGGATAGCCTGATTCAAAGATACTTTGGAGACCACCTTAGGCATAAAAGTAGGATTTGTTCTCATGGACACTCTATCTTGATGGAAGATCAGGAAGGGCTGTACTGCCATTAATGCCTGTAGCTCAGATACCCTTCTTGCTGAAGTGATTGCCAGTAGGAAAGCAGTTTTCCATGATAAGTATTGTAATTCTGCTGTTGCTGCTGGTTCAAATGGAGGGAGTGTCAATTTTTCTAGTACAAAGTTCAAGTCCCATGCTGGCAATGGCGGCTTCCTAGGAGGTTTTACATTTTAATTCCTCTCAGAAACTGCCTGAGCAGAGGATGTGAGAAGACTGGAGGATCCAAGTCGTATTCTGCTGAAATAGCTGATGCATGAATCTTAATGGAAGAATAGGACAGGCCTTTGTGGAAGAGCTCTGCCAAGTATTCCAGGATGTTGGCTATGTTTACCATTGACACATTCTCTCCTTTGGCATTACTCCAAATGGAATATCTTTTCCATTTTGCTGAATAATTTTTGCTTGTTGAGGGTCTGCGAGACTCCAAGATAATGTCTTTAACCCTTTGGGATAAATTTGGGTTATTTGTTCTTATGCAATGTTCCAGGCAGTTAGCTGCAGTGTTTTCAGGTTTGGATGCAGGGTGTTGTAGTTGTTCTGTGTTAACAGCAAGGGAACAAGGGGTAGGGGCCATATTTGTTCCCGAGACATGCTCCTCAGTAATGGGTACCAATGTTGTCTTGGCCAGTCTGGCGCTATCAGAATGATCCTTGGACGGTCCTCTTTGATCTTCAATAGCACCTTGTGCATCAAAGGAAGTGGTGGAAATGCATATGCTGTCAGGTTTTTCCAACTGAAAGATAGGGAGTCCACCCTCCAAGCAAGTGGGTGGTACGTCCTTGTGCAGAATTTCTTTAGTTGGTGATTGCGTGGGGATGCAAATAAGTCTATTTGTGGGAGTCCCCATTTTCTTGTAATGGTTTTGAAGATGTCCGGATGCAGCATCCTTTCGTGGGCATCCGTGGTAGTCCTGCTTAGTATGTCTGCTAGAATGTTTTCTTTTCCTGGTACAAAAATTGCTTGTAACTGAACGTCGTAACTCAGGGCCACATTCCAGAGGTCCATTGCCATCCAGCATAGAGGGTACGAATGTGTGCCTACCTGTTTGTTGATGTACCACATAACTGTGGTGTTGTCTGTCCTTATCAACAGTTGACCTTGTCGAAGAAATGGTCTGAATGTCTGAATTGCCAGTTTTACTGCCAGCATTTCCTTTTGATTTATGTGTAGGAGCAGCTGGTCTTGAGTCCATAAGCCCTGTATGCACTTGTCCAGCATGTGGGCCCCCCAACCGAGGTCTGAGGCGTCCGTGGTGATGGTTTGGCTTGGTTGAGCGTTGTGGAAGGGCAATCCTTTGTTTGATTGACAGGCCTGAGCCCACCATTGGAATTCTTGCTTCAGGCATGGAATTATTGGAATTTGGGTTTCTAGGCTGTGATTGTGCTGAGACCATAAATTCCTTAGGTACCACTGTAACTTTCTCATATGCAGTCTGGCATGTGGAACCAATATTATGCAGGATGCCATGAAACCCAAGGCTTGCAGGACTTTTCTTGCTGTTAGATGGTTCTGCTTTGTTAAAGCCAAGAAGTAAAGAGGGAGTTGCTCCTGTTTTTCTACTGTTAGGAATGCCATTTGCTTCGATGTGTCCAGCTCTGCACCCAAGAAGGTTATCCTTTGGGATGGTATCAGCCTTGACTTGTTTATATTGACTGTGTATCCCAGGGCTTGTAGTAGGTAAATGACCCTTTTCAAGTCTTCTGCTAACTTGATTTTGTTGTCCGCTTGTATCAGGCAGTCGTCCAGGTAAGGGTAGATTTGGATTCCTGGAGCCTGCAATGAGCAATTACTGATGCCAGGCATTTCGTGAACACTCTGGGCGCAGTAGATAAGCCAAAGGGCAATGCTGAGAATTGATAATGCTCTGATCCTGCAAGAAATCTGAGGTATCTTCTGCAATTTGGTCGTATGGGGACGTGCAGGTATGCCTCCTTGAGATCTAGAGTTACCAGCCAAGGCTCCTTGCCCAGCATGGGAAGAAGCTGCTGTAGGGTCAGCATTTTGAATTTTGGAACAATGAGGAATGTGTTTAAAGTGGACAGGTCGAGAATAGGTCTCCATTTGCTTTCTTTTCTTGGTACCAGGAAGAGTCTGGAGTAAAATCCCTGTCCTTGCTCCATAGATGGTACCTTTTCCACAGCTCTCATTTTTAATAATTGAGTTATTTGTTTTAGAGCTTCTGTCTTTTGATTTGGAGGTAGGTTTGGCATTCCTCTCTTCCCTGGTAGAGTATGGAAGTGAAACCTGTAACCTTGGTCTATTGTCTGCAAAATCCACTTGTCTCTTGTGATGTAATGCCAGTTTACTGAAAATAAAGCTAGCTTCCCGCCCAAGGGTGCTTCTAGTTGTTCCCTGGTAGGCGGTGCTAGATCCAAGTCACTGTGATTGTCCTGTAGTAGTGGTGGTGGCTGTGTCTGTGGCTGCACCTCGCTGGTTGTTACCCTGCCACTGGCGTCCCCTGTAGGCACCCCTGGATTGACTTCGGCCTCTTGAACGCCTATTCCTGCCTCTCTGGGCTCTGGAGGAGGCTGGAAAGGACCAATTCTTGGAGGGCCAATTCCTGCTAAACCTTGGAGGTTGGACCTGTAAGAAATCTTTCACTGTTTGGACAGATTTTGCCTTCTCTTCCATCTTCTTCAGCACCTGTTGTGCAGGAGAGCCAAACAAATTGATCTTGTCCATGGGAGCATCTAGTAATTTTGATTTCACATGGTCTGGTAAGGCCTGCTCTTTTAACCATGCATGCCTTCTGATAACTGTGCCAGTCATGGCTGATCTAAAGGAAGCCTCCAGTGCATCATAGCCGCATTTTAAGGAATGGTTACTGACCTGATGAATGTTATGTACCATTTCCTGAACAGATTTTTTGTCTAATGGTTCATCCGAGGACAGCTTTTTGGTTAACTGGTCTAGCATAAATTCTTGATACTGTATCATGTGGAATTGACAGTTCAATGCTCTAGCTGAAAGAGTAGCAGAAGTGTAAACTTTTTTACCCCATCTCTCTAAGGACCTGGATTCCCTGTCAGAGGGGGGTTTTGGCAGAGGTAGCTGCTACAGCCTTAGGACCCTGGGAGATAGTCTCGGGATCTGCAAAAGGAGCCTTATACAAATGGTTATGTGTGTCCGGGACCCTGTAGTACCTATCGGGCTTAGCAGGGGCCGGAGGAAGTGAATCAGGAGCAGTACAAGCATCATTAAATGCATCATCTACAACAGAGAGAACTGGAGGAATGGCTAAAGGCCTATGTTGTGGTAAATGTAGAAAGGTTCTAAGCCTCTTTCTAGAGTCTGAAAAATCCTGGCCCTGCCACTGAAATTGTTCCCTCATAGCATGTAAAGTTTCCCCAAAGGAAAATTCCTCAGGCGGAGAGGCAGAAGGGATGGACTCTTCAGCATCAGAGTCTTCATAAGGGGAGAAAGAAGCCTCTGGAGGGTTTGTATTATCTGAATCATCAGAGGAATCATCTGTAGAAACTGGCTCAGGGGGCTCTGCTCTAGGCCTCTTCTCTGGAGGTGGGTCAGAGGCCCTGTCTGAGTGAGATTGGGATCCCCGGATTAAAGAAATGAGATCCTCTGCTAGACTAAGCAT
Organism: Protopterus annectens; assembly: GCF_019279795.1. NCBI lineage: Eukaryota > Metazoa > Chordata > Ceratodontiformes > Protopteridae > Protopterus > Protopterus annectens. The sequence continues at coordinate 75,247,095 of NC_056732.1, read as the reverse complement.
TTGTGAACTACAGCTAGGCCTGTGAGAGGGGGTCTTAGCAGGCACAGATTTAGTAGTTTTAGCTGCTTTAGCCCTGGCAAAAGCCTTAATGGACATGGATGTAGGTGGCCTAGCAGCTCCACGTGCAGGGGTAGAGATATCCAAGGGAATAGTGTCAGATAATTCCTGAGAAACTGCAAGAGCAGGAGGAATGTCAGAAGCCGATTCCACGAGGTTGGAAGAGGCCTCGGTAGGAGGTAAGTTTTCGGCTGAAGGAAGAACCGCTTGCTCGGTTTCAGCCGAAACCGAGACACTGGCTGAGCCTAACCACGGTTTCGGCCGAAACCGCAGACCGCGAGTGTCGGTCCTTTTCCTTGCGCTTTTTTGATATTTGCGTAGTCGGAGGATCCGACGGCATAATGTAAGCAAAATCAGAGCCGAAAAACTCCTCAGCAAATTCCGACCGACATCTAAGCGTCCGTCGGTTAAAAGAAGCACAGGCTAGACAAGCTGCTACGTCGTGGTCTGGGCCTAAACAAGGTAAGCAGTAAGAGTGGAAATCTTTATGAGGTATTTGTTTCCCACAAGTTAAACAATTATTCACTTTTTCTGACATCGGCTGAAGCAAGAAAGAGTCCCCAACGGGGTACTTAGCTTTTTAGAAGTCTTCGGTAGTAGTAGAAGTATTCGGTAGTAGTAATCTCTGGTTCTGACCGACCGGCACTTGCGAACAGCTTCTGCTTCAGGCGCCACGCGGCAAGAAAGACTGAGGAAAATGGCGTCGGCTGATGCCTTTATACCCGAATAACTGCAGCTATGACGTCGGGTGAAGTGCGACACCAACCGAGGCCAGACCCAGACTTTGGAATCCGGCCGACCGAAGGGCTGCCTGACGACAGGACAACCCATTTGTAAGGACTGCAGATGCATCCCTGTAGGACATCTAGCCTGCACAGGAGTTAAGATTTTGTCCCCCCACTCCCCCCCGCATGTTGATGTACCACATCATCGTGGTATTGTCAGTGAAGACTTTGATGGGCCCTGGAAGGAAAAGGAGAATGAAAAGCCTGAAGAACCCGGAGAAGGGCTCTCATCTGTTTAATACTGATGCGGTCTTTCTTTTGTTAAAAAGACAAAAGGCTCTGCACTATCACAGGTATGAAGGAGCCCCCCCCCAACCCATGTCCAAGGCATTTGTAAGAGTTCCTGAAAGGGGACTGGAAGTTGAAAAGGAAGCCCTGGTTGACAGACAAAGTACAGTTGTGTACACCTACCATAAATGTAGATGTTCGAGTGTCTTCACTGTTGCAGTCATGACTGTAGGGTTCTCCCCTGCTGGCAGGCAGCCCTCGGTCGGCCAGAATCCCAAAGTCTGGGTCCGGCGTCGGCTGTTCAACCATGCTCCCTGACGTCAGAGTGCCAGGAGTACAAAGCTGACAGCCGACGCCATCTTCTCCAGTTTTTCTTGCCCCAGATGTCAGGAGTCCCAAAATGAAAATGTCCCATAACAAATGTGAATACACCTCAGAATAATGGTGAAAAAGGAAATACACAAAAGTAAAAATAAGAGGGACAGGAGGGAGGGACCCAGACTGCAACAGTGAAGACACTCGAACATCTACATTTATGGTAGGTGTACACAACTGTACTATGTTCATCGTGTTTCACTGTTGCAGTCATGACTGTAGGGTAGAATCCCAAAGCTGAAAGAAAGGGAGGTGGTCATAAAGAGGAAGGGGCGGCTAAAAGGCCCTGCAAGACTGCAGAGGCAAAGCCTGCCCTAGACTTAGAGTAGAGAGGTAGACTGTAGTGCTTAGAAAATGTATGCACTGAACTCCAAGTTGCAGCTTCCAAAATGTCCTTGGTAGGAACTCCCCTGAGAAAGGCCGCAGAAATGGCAGCAGCTCTGGTGGAATGAGTCCGTATACTCCCTGGGATTTGCTTTCCATGGTGAGAATAACAAAATCTGATTCCATGAGCAATCCATTTAGAAATGGTCTGTTTTGAAATGGCTTTACCTTGGGAACTTGAAGCATAAGAAACAAACAATTGTTCTGATTTCCTGATGTCCTTGGTTCTGTTCAGGTAAAAACGTAGCAGTCTGTGTACATCCAAGGAATGTAAGATCCTTTCCCCTTTATTTTGAGGAGTGGGGAAAAAGGTTGGCAAGTGTATAGTTTGATTTAAATCCACTTTGGAAACCACCTTAGGCATGAAGGTAGGATTAGTCCTCAAAGATACCCTGTCTTGATGAAAAATAATATAAGGTTCCACAGCCATAAGAGCTTGTAACTCTGAAACTCTCCTGGCAGAGGTTAGGGCTAACAGGATGGCTGTCTTCCAAGATAAAAACTTGATGTCAGAAGAGGCAGCAGGCTCAAAAGGAGGCAAGGTTAGTTTTTCCAAAACATAGTTGAGATCCCAAGCAGGAATAGGAGAAGATCTAGGAGGCCTTAAGTTCTTAGCTCCTCTGAGAAACTATCGCATGAGCTGGTGGGAAAAGATGGGAGGGTCTGTATTATAATGAGCAGAAATAGCAGAAGCATGTATCTTAATGGAAGAGAAAGAGAGACCCTTATGTAAGAGATCTGTCAAGTAAAGTAAAATTAAAGTAATGTTAGGAAGAAGAGGATCAGAATCCTGAGCCTGCATCCAGGAACAAAATCTTTTCCATTTTCCTGAATAAGATTTTCTAGTGCTAGGACGTCTGGCTTCTAAAATGACATCCATAACCTGCTTGGGCAGTAAAAAAGAAATCAAAGGCCCTGGATTAACCAGGCCGCCAGGCTGACAGTTCTGACATGAGAGTGTAGAACCTGACCCTGATGCTGGGACAGAAGGTTCGGAGACTGAGGTAAGACCCAAGGGGACTCCAGGCATAGGTTTTTTAGAGTTGGATACCAAAACTGCCGAGGCCAATTTGGGGCCAGCAAGATTATCAACTTGGGCTTGTCCTGTTTTATCTTCAATAAAACCCGTGGAAGAAGAGGAAGAGGCGGAAAGGCATATCCCGAGAGGTTCCTCCAACTGAATGACAGGGCGTCCACTTTCCAAGCTTCTCTGTGGAAAGTCCTGGTGCAAAAAGTCTGTAGTTGATTGAGATGGGATGCAAACTGGTCTATGTGAGGACATCCCCAGACTGCTGTTATCATCCTGAAAATTTTGGTGTCCAGCATCCACTCGTGTGGATCCGAAAGATTTCTGCTCAGACTGTCTGCCAGGAAGTTTTGTTTCCCTGGTAGAAACTGAGTAACAATGATAGTGAAAGATAAACCACGATGTTGTCCGTCTTCTAAATAACAAAATTCCAAGGAATAAGCAAGATGTAAATCCAAACTCAATTTATTGTAGACAGAGATGAGCGCTTTCGCATAGTACTGGCTACGCTTCTTCAGATAAAATTACACTGACAAATCTACACTTAAATACAGATTTTTGGCGGGATCATTCATCAATTGAACTTCAATTGAAAGTCATCAAAACATTAAATACATTCATTGCACTTTTAACCAATCAATTACATATGCAAATAGAAAAACCAAAAACAGTTACTAGTCGGCTCAAATAAAAACTGAAAAACTGTTGGTCACAATATAGCCTCAATTACACATTATCCTACTATATATACATCATGAACTCTACCGCTATAGCAGCCTAAAACCCCAGTATCAAATCATACTAAAGGTCATAAAAAATAATAAATATAAGGACCATAAAGTCCTGGGACTAATATGACCATTGATCTCAAAAGATCGTATGCGCGTATATTGCAAGTAAAGTTCCATTATAGATTATTAACCAAGAATTTCCCATGTTAAACAGCAGATACCTATACTCAATGCCTTCATACCGGGTAAGGTCTGAAGAATGTGCTCATAATCAAAACACTATACCTTAGAAACGTACACAAGTCGAATCTAAACCTATCTACAACCTGACTGGCGTAATCCGTCATTCTCATACTAACGGCAACCAATGTTTGTAAATATACAATAAATATCGCTATCAAATACCTACCCTTAGATTTATTGAATAATAATCTAGAATCCAAAGCTGCAACCTTAATAATAATTATTAATCTTTTGACTAGTAGAATAATAGAAAACTGTATACAGATAAATCTACAACCTCCATATATATGACTAACAATCAATAAGTATGTTCTGGTCTGTCATAAAATCTACCTATATCTAACAAAAAGATTTGTTAAAATCTATGTAAGTTGGAATTAAAACTAACAAATATGTCCTATACACAACTGAGTAGAAACTGAGCTTGAAGATCCATATTGCAAGCTAGAGCTGTGTTCCATAGATCTATGGCTAGTCTGCAAGGGGGTAGGAATGAGACCCCCCTTGCTTGTTTATGTACCACATAACTGTGGTGTTGTCTGTCCGTATTAACAGTTGTCCTGGTTGTAAAAGATTCCTGAAGGCCAATAGAGCTTTCTGAATGGCTAACATTTCCTTTAAATTGATATGCAGGTGCTTCTGATCCTTTGTCCAAAGGCCCTGCAAACAATTGCCCTGAAAATGGGCTCCCCAAGCATAATCCGAGGCGTACGTGGTTAGAATCTGAGAGCCAGGAGGCAGACGGAAGGGCTTCCCTTTGTTGAGAGCACATGCCCTGGACCACCAAAGAAATTCCTTTTGAAGGCAAGGAAGGACGGAGATCAATATGTCTAAACTGTGGCAATGCTGAGACCATACACTTTTTAGGTACCACTGTATTTTCCTCATGTGTAGTCTTGCATATGGTACGAGAAGGATGCAAGAGGCCATGTAACCCAAAGCCTGCAGGAATTTCCTTGCAGATAGATGAGTTAAAGTTGCCAAGGTTCTGAAAGTTGAAGCCAGCTGTAACTGTTTTTCGGATGTCAGAAATGCCATCTGGGTTGTGGTGCTTAGAAGTGCACCCAGAAAAGTTATCTGTTGTGATGGTGTCAAATTTGACTTTTTTATGTTTACAGAGAATCCCAGGAACTTGAGGAGGTTCTGTACAAATTCTAGATGCTGGAGTAAGACATCCTTGCTGTCTGCCTGAATTAGACAATCGTCCAGATAAGGGTAAATTTGAATTCCCTTGAGTCTGCAGTAAGCTACTACTGGAGCCAGGCATTTGGTGAAGACCCTGGGCACAGTAGATAACCCAAAGGGCAGCGCAGAGAATTGAAAGTGCCTCGATCCGGCTTTGAACCTGAGGTATTTTCTGCGATCCTGCCTGATGGGAATGTGTAAATATGCCTCCTTTAAATCCAAAGTTACCATCCATGCATTTTTGGACAGCATTGGAAGTAGCTGCTGTAGAGTAAGCATCTTGAATTTTGGAATCTCTAGAAAGGTGTTCAAGACTGACAGATCCAGAATGGGTCTCCATGAGTTTTGCTTCCTTGGGACTAGAAAAAGCCTTGAATAAAAACCTTTTCCCATCTCTGAAAGAGGAACCAGTTCTATGGCATTCATAGCCAAAAGAGCTTCCACCTGGTTTAAGGCCTCCGTCCATTGATGCTTTGGAAGGTCTGGCCATCCGTTTGGCCTTGGCAAGGTATGAAAATGGAATTTGTAACCTCTTAAAACCACATCCAAAACCCATTTGTCTTGAGTTATTTGAGTCCAATTTTGATAAAAAAAGAGAGAGTTTTCCTCCGAGAGGGGCTTCCAGGCAAGAAGTTCCTGTAGCCCAACAGAGGGAGTCATTGAGTTTGTTTCCTTTGAGATTGTGACCTGTCCTCTCCTCCCCTAGGGGTGGAAGCAGTCCACCGTCTTGGTCTATAAGCAGCTTGCGTTTGAGGCCTCCCTCTGGAACGTCTATATCTACCCCTTTGAGGCTAGTCAGAAGTGGGAAAGGACCAAATTTTTGAAGGCCAATTCCTGCTAAATCTAGGAGGCTGTACTTGTAAGAAATCTTTAACTGTTTGCATGGATTTCGCCTTATCCTCCATCTTTGTAATCACCTCTTCAGCTTTAGATCCAAACAAAACATTATGCTGAACAGGAGCATCCAATAATTTAGCCTTTACTTGATCAGGTAAATTTTGTTCCTTTAGCCACGCATGCCTTCTAATGACTGTGCCAGAGGCCGCAGCCCTACAAGAAGCCTCCAAGGCATCAAATCCACAGTGTAAACCATGCTTCCCAACTTGTTCAGTGGCGTGCAGTAAGTCATGTAATTCCTTATCATCTGCACAGGCAGAAATGGAAGTAAACTTTTGTTTTAAGACAGACAATAGAAATTGCTGGTATTTAAACATATGAAACTGACAGTTTAAAGCCCTAATGGACAAAGTAGCAGAAGTGTACACCTTTTTGCCCCATCTTTCTAAGGTCGAGAATCCTTTTCAGTAGGAATGAGATTTTTGGCAGAAGCGGCCTTGACTCCCTTAGGACCCTGAGAAATGGTTTCAGGGTCAGCAGAAGGGTTCTTGTATAAAAACTGATGGGAATCAGGAACCCTGTAATATCTATCAGGCTTAACAGGAGAAGGAGGAAAAGAGTCAGGGGTTAAGTTAGCCTCCGAAAAGGCATCATCCACAATATCCAAAACAGGAGGAATAGCCAGGGGTCTATGTTGGGGCAGAAGAAGAAATTCCCTCAGTCTTTTCTTGGATTCCGAAAACTCCTGTCCTTCCCAGTGGAAATGTTCCCTCATTTCATGCAAAGTTTCCCCAAAAGAGAAATCCTCGGGGGGAGAAGCAGAAGGAATGGATTCTTCAGCATCAGAATCCTCATAAGGAGGGAAAGAATATTCCTGATCAGAAGAAGAAACTGAGACAACAGAAGCCTGATCAGAGGAATCATAAGAAACATCCTGCCTTGGCCTTTTGTCTGGTGGGGGATGAGAACCCCTAATCATAGTAATTAAATCCTCCGCCATCTTGAGTAACTGTTTCTGTGACTTGGGAGCCAGTTCAGAAGAGGCCTGTGTTGAAGTCTTTGATTTTGAAGGAGTCTTTGCCTTTGTCTTTGGCTTTGCCTTTACTGGTAGCTGAGTAGGCCTGAAAACCCCTTCGGAAGCCGGTACAGTACAGTTTTGTACCTACCATAAATGTAGATGCCTGATAGATATGCAACTGCAGTCCTTACATATGGGTTGTCCTGCCTCAGGCAGCCCTTCGGTCGGCCGGATTCCAAAGTCTGGGTCCGGCGTCGGCTGATGTCGCGTCTTCCCTGACGTCAGAGCGGCTGGGGTATAAAAGCATCAGCTGTCGCCATCTTCTTCAGTGTTTCTTGCCCCAGATGCCAGGTGCCCTCCAAGGAAGGCTAAAATTAGAGACTGGATAAAAAATTCCAGACATGCACAACAGTAATAAACAGATACACCATAACAGATTTCCCCAGCTAATTTGAAAATGGGAAGTGGACCCAAAAAGGACAATTTACAGAGGGGTAGGAGGGAGGGAAAACCTGACTGCAGTTGCATATCTATCGGACATCCACATTTATGGTAGGTACAAAACTGTACTATGTCCTTCAAGAATGCAACTGCAGTCCTTACATATGGGTTGAATACCATAGCCAAGCTGGGGGTGGTAGGATCTAAGATAAAGATGGTGTAGCTAAAAAGCCCTGCAGGTCTGCCGAAGCAAAGCCTGCTTGGGATCTGGAATATAAAGGCAGGTTGTAGTGTTTGGAAAGTGTATGCATGGAGCTCCATGTAGCAGCTTCTAGGATGTCCTTTGTAGCCACCCCTCTTAGAAAGGCTGTGGAGGTGGCTATCGCTCTGGTGGAGTGTGGCCTGATATTGGCTGGCACACCTTTTCCATGGAAAGAGTAACAGAATCTGATGCAGTGTCCAATCCATTTTGAAATTGTTTGTTTGGAAATTGCCTTTCCTTGTACTCCAGCAGCGTAAGCTACAAATAGTTGGTCAGACTTTCTGTTGGCTTTTGTTCTGTCCAAGTAGTAGCACAATTGTCTGTGTATGTCCAAAGTGTGCATCAGCTTTTCTCGTTTATTTTGAGGATTGGGAAAGAAGGTAGGCAGGTGAATTGCTTGATTTAGAGACACCCTGGATATCACTTTTGGCATAAAAGAAGGATTGGTTCTTAAAGAAACTCTGTCCTGATGAAAAATGAGAAATGGAGGTACTGCCATGAGGGCCTGTATCGCCGAGACTCTTCTTGCTGAGGTAATTGCCAACAGGAAAACTGTTTTCCAGGAGAGAAATTGCAATTCTGAAGATGCTGCTGGCTCAAAAGGAGGAAGAGTTAATTTTTCCAACACGAAGTTGAGGTCCCATGCAGGCACTGGTGGTTTTCTGGGAGGTTTGATATTCTTTATCCCTCTTAGAAACTGTCTTAGCAAAGGATGTGAAAACACAGGTGGATCACTGTTGTACTTTGCTGAAATTGCTGAAGCGTGTATTTTTATGGAAGAATATGAAAGGCCATTATGTAGCATTTCTGCCAAGTATTCTAGTATCTGTGGGATGCACATTACTGATGCATCCTGAACTTTGTTGGCATTCCAGATGTTGAATCTCTTCCATTTGGCTGAGTACGTTTTTCTGGTGGAAGGTCTGCGTGCTTCCAGTAAGATCTCTTGAACTTTCTTGGAGAGAGAGATATGGGGAGAAGTCATAGAACCCTCCAAGCTGTCAGCTGCAATGTTTGCAGGTTGGGACGAACCGTCCTGTAATTGTGCTGAGTCAGAAGCAGAGGCCATTGAGGCAGGTGCCACGGCTTGTTGCGAGTTATGCTCCTTAGTAATGGGTACCAGTGCTGTCTTGGCCAGTCTGGAGCTATCAAAATGCCTTTCGGTTGTTCTGCTTTGATCTTCAGTAACACCTTGGTCATTAATGGTAGAGGTGGGAATGCATAGATTGTTAGAGAGTTCCAGCTGAAGGAGAGAGCATCCATTCTCCAGGCTTGAGGATGGTGTGTCCTCGAGCAGAACTTCTTCAGATGATGATTGAGGTGTGAGGCAAAGAGATCTATATCCGGCCTCCCCCATGCATGAGTTATTTGTGAAAAAATGTCTGGATGCAACATCCATTCGTGCGGGTCCAAGATGTTTCTGCTTAGACTGTCCGCCAGAACATTGTCCTTGCCTGGAACAAACTGGGATTGCAACTGTATGTTCAGTTTCAGGGACTTTTCCCAAAGAGTCATTGTTAGCCTGCAGAGGGGGTAAGAATGCGTGCCTCCCTGTTTGTTTATGTACCACATAACAGTGGTGTTGTCTGTCTTTATTAGCAGTTGACCTTGCTGAAGAAATTTTCCGAAGGCCTCGATTGCATGAATCACTGCCAACATCTCTTTTTGATTGATGTGTAGATGCACTCACCGGGGTGCCCATTGCCCTTGAATGCATATGCCCTCCATGTGCGCCCCCCATCCATGATCTGAGGCGTCTGTTGTAATGGTTTGGCTTGTTTGAGGTTTGTTGAAAGACATACCTTTGTTTAGCTGGCTTGCTTGTGCCCACCACAAAAATTCCTTTTGCAGACATGGAATTAGTGGAATAATTGCTTCTAAATTGTGGCTGTGTTGAGACCATAAACTTTTTAGGTACCATTGTAGTTTTCTCATGTGTAGTCTTGCCAGTGGAATCAGAAGAATGCAAGATGCCATGAAACCCAGGGCCTGCAGGATTTTCCTTGCAGTCATCTGGGTGTGTTTTGCTAGGCTTTTGAAGTAATCTGGTAATTGTTCTTGTTTTTCTTCTGTGAGGAAAACCATTTGTGAGTTTGTGCCCAGTTTGGCTCCTAGAAAAATTATTTGTTGGGATGGCAGTAGTCTTGATTTTTGAATGCTGACTGTGTATCCCAAAGCCTGTAGTAAGTGAATGACATAGTTCAAGTTTCTTATCAAGGCTTGCTTGCTGTCCACTTGTATAAGACAGTCGTCCAGGTAAGGGTATATTTGTATCCCCTGGAGTCTGCAGTGTGCAATTACTGATGCCAGGCATTTCGTGAATACTCTGGGCGCAGTAGATAAGCCAAAAGGCAATGCTGAGAATTGATAATGCTCTGACCCTGCAAGAAATCTGAGGTATCTTCTGCAACTGTGTCTGATTGGGACATGCAGGTATGCCTCCTTGAGGTCCAGAGTAACCAGCCAAGACCCCTTGCACAGCATGGGAAGAAGAAGTTGCTGTAACGTCAGCATTTTGAATTTTGGCACAATGAGAAAAGTGTTTAGAGCAGACAAGTCCAGTATAGGTCTCCATTGCTTTTCTTTTCTTGGAACAAGGAACAGTCTTGAGTAGAATCCCTGGCCTTGTTCCTGAGGAGGAACCTTTTCTATTGCTTTGATTTGTAGCAGCTTTGAAACCTGTATGAGTGCCTCTGCCCTTTGATTTTGTGGCAGGTTTGGCATGCCTTGTCTATTCCCTCTGCCTCTCCTCCTGAGGATATTTCTTTCGGGGAAATTCTCCACTCAATGAGAGAGCATTTTCAGTGGCAGGGCCAGGATTTCTCCGACGCCAGGAAAAGGCTTCGTACTTTCCTTAAGTTACCCCAGCACAGGCCTTTAGCTATTCCACCAGTGTTAGATGTATTGGATGATGTGTAAAAAAAGACAGTTAAGTGCCCTCATGGCAAGGGTGGTTGAGGTATAAACTTTTTTGCCCCACCTCTCCAGGGACCTAGATTCCCTGTCTGCGGGCAAAGGATTTTAGGCCGTGGAAGTGGCCACTCCTTTGGACCCCTGGGAAATAGTTTCTAGATCAAAAGAGTGGGCCTTAAAGAGATGTTTATGAGTTCCATGTTATGGAAGTGGAACCTGTAACCTTTGTCTATTATGTCCAGAATCCATTTGTCCTTTGTTAAAACGTGCCAATTTTTTGAAAATAAGGATAATTTTCTGCCTAAAGGTGCTTCTCTTTCAGCCTTGGTTGGCGGTGTCAAAGTCAAGTCATTGTGATTGTCCCTGTGGAGCAGTAGAAGTCCCTGCGCCACTTCTCTGATTAGTTGTTTGCCATTGGCGGCCCCTGTAGGAGCCTCGGTATTGCCCTCTACCTCGAGCACACCTGTTTTTTCCCCTTTGGAACTTGTCAGTGTCTAGAAAGGACCAATTCTTCGAAGGCAATTCCTGCTGAACCTTGGTGGCTGAACCTGGAGGAAATCTTTGACTGTTTGTACTGATTTAGCCATTTCCTCAATTGATTTCAACACATCCTGAGCATTAGCACCAAATAGCTTGTGTTTTTCCAGAGGTGCATCTAGAAGCTTTACTTTAACATGATCTGGCAATGCCTGTTCTTTCAACCAAGCATGTCTACGTATGACAGCCCCTGTCATAGCTGCCCTACATGAAGCTTCCAATGCATCATAACCACACTGAAGAAAATGATTGCTAACCTGCTGAGTATTATGAACCAAATCCTGCAAGGCCTTTCTATCTAAAGGCTCAGGAGAGGCTAACTTTTTCTGCAAATCATCCATCAAGAAATCCTGATACTGAAACATATAAAAAAGACAGTTAAGTGCCCTCATGGCAAGGGTGGTTGAGGTATAAACTTTTTTGCCCCACCTCTCCAGGGACCTAGATTCCCTGTCTGCCGGCAAAGGATTTTAGGCCGTGGAAGTGGCCACTCCTTTGGGCCCCTGGGAAATAGTTTCTAGATCAACAGAGTGGGCCTTAAAGAGATGTTTATGAGTTTCAGGAACCCTGTAATAACTGTCTGGCTTGACAGGAGCAGGAGGGAGAGAATCAGGAGAAGCACTCGAGTCTGAGTACACATCATCCAATACATCTAACACTGGTGGAATAGCTAAAGGCCTGTGCTGGGATAACTTAAGGAAAGTACGAAGCCTTTTCCTGGAGTCGGAGAAATCCTGGCCCTGCCACTGAAAATGCTCTCTCATGGAGTGGAGAATTTCCCCGAAAGAAATATCCTCAGGAGGAGAGGCAGAGGGAATAGATTCATCAGCATCAGAATCCTCGTAGGCCTGGAAGGATTCTTCCTGGGAATCTGAATGACCTGAGTCACCAGAGGCTTCATCTGAGGAAAAGGTATCTGTCTGCTCAACCCTAGGCCTTTTGTCTGCAGGTGGCTGAGAACCCCTGTCTGGATGAGCCTGAGAGCCTCTGATTAAAGAAATTAGATCTGCAGCTAAAGTCATGATCTGTTTATCAGAAGTGGGACCCTGAGAAAAAGATTTAGGAGGGTGAGACTTAGCCTGGCTGGCAGCCTTAGCACGTGTGTAGGCCTTGATGGACATAGACACCGGAGGCCTAGCTGCCCCACGTGCAGGGCAAATCTTGGGCGGTTTCAGGAGGAAAATCAACAACCGGCACCGGGGTAGCCTCTGGGACCAAAGTGTGCGGTAAAGCGGTGTCGTCGGTCTGGAGCTGTTGAATTACCGCCTCCGAGGAGACCGATGCACTCGCAGTAGGTTTTGGCGTGGTGTTGGTGGAAGTCGCGGGCCGAGAATGTTGGTCCCGGTCCTTCCGTTTTTTGGAAATATGAGTTGTCGGTTGTTCCGACGGCATGATATAGGAGTAATTTTCCCCAAAAAAGTCCAGCAAATTCTGCCCGGCACCTGAGTGTGCGCTTATTGAAGCAAGCACAGGCAGCACAGGCCAAGACGTCGTGGTCTGGGCCAAGGCAGGGAAGGCAGTAAGAATGGAAGTCCTTATGAGGTATTTGTTTACCACAAGACAGACAGTTATTAACTTTTGCAGTTTTATCTGACATCGGCTGAGGCAAGAAAAGGTTCCCCAACGGGGTACTTAGCTTTTTGATGACTTTGGTAACTGAAAACACAGGAGCTGACCGACCGGCACTTGCGAACTGCTTCTGCTTCGGGCACCGCGCGGCAAGAAAGACTGGAGAAGATGGCGATGGCTGATGCTTTTATACCCCAGCCGCTCTGACGTCGGGGAAGAGGCGACATCAGCCAATGCCGGACCCAGACTTTGGAATCCGGCCGACCGAAGGGCTGCCTGAGGCAGGACAACCCATATGTAAGGACTGCAGTTGCATTCTTGAAGGACATCTGCACAGCGGCTCTGGACCCATCCGAAGGAGCATTGTCCGAAGGTCCTGCAACAGAAATATTTAAAGTCCTGGTTGGCTCCTCATGAGAGTCCGTTTCGGCCGTCGGTTCTGAAATGGCCGACGACAGGGGCTGCAAAAGCGCCTCACTGATGACGGCCAAAACTGAAGCTGGCTCCGCTTGTGCGCTATCTTCAGATTTGGACCTCGGAGGCCTGTCTTTATCCTTGCGACGTTTGTGAACTCCGGTAGCCGGGACTGTATCCGACGACATTTTGTAGTTAAAGCACCTACCGAAGTAATGAAAAGCAAAATCGTACCTTCGCTTAATTGTACGTTGATTGAATCTAGCACAAAACCGACAACTAGCTACGTCGTGGTCAGGGCCCAAGCAAGGAATACAGTAAGAATGAAAATCCTTATGAGGTATTCGCTTCCCTCATGAAATACAATTATTAACTTTTTCTGACATTGGAATGGAGCAAGAAAAAAGTTTCCCCAATGGAGTACTTAGCTTTGAGTGGAGAAGAAAGTCTTCGGACCGAAGTATATCAGTAAAATTCGTCAGGAGTCAGCCGACCGGCACTTGCGAACTGCTATCACCGCACGGCAAGAAAGACTGGAGAAGATGGCGTCGGCTGTCAGCTTTGTACGCCTGGCGCTCTGACGTCAGGGAGCATGGCTGAACAGCCGACGCTGGACCCAGACTTTGGGATTCTGGCCGACAGAGGGCTGCCTGCCGGCAGGGGAGAACCCTACAGTCATGACTGCAACAGTGAAACACGATGAAAATCTGATGAATCCATCACTGAAGTTCCAGTTGAGACAGGGGAAAAGGGGAATTGAAAAATCCAAACAATGAGAGTGTTGAAGCCAGACTGACTTTAGGAACTACTGGAGCTTTTTTATATGAAGCTGGGCTGGGGAAGCATAGTAATGGTGGAAGCCAAGTATCCTGGAGCCCAAAGAAACTCCATGGCTGCAAGAGTCCAGAGGAAGAAGGGATTGAAAGAATGCAATCAGAGTTAAAGCCTTGGGAGGAGGCAGAGACGCCAGCATTGGAACTATCTGCAGCTTGCACCCTAGAAAAACATGATCCTGAGGAGGAGTCAGGAATGATTTTTGGAAAGTCACAGTACACCCTTGGGTCTGCAGGAGACAAATAGAAAAGTGAAGATGCTGAAGTAAGATCTCTGGAGAAGAGGCCTCAATGAGCAGGCCATCCAGATAAAGAAATATCTGTATTCCCCACAATCTGCAAAAATCAATCAGAGCAGTAAGGCATTTGCTGAAGACCCTTGAGGCAGTAAAGAGGCCAAAGGGCAAAGCAGAAAAATGAAAATGGAAGCAAGGAACCTTCAAAAAGGTGCTTAGCTGAGACAGATCCAGAATGGGTCTCCAGGTGCCTTCTTTCTCGGCAGCCAAAAACATCTTGGAGTAAACCCCTTCCGCCTTTGAGGAATTGGAATTTCTTAAATTGTTCCTTGAGACAACAGGTCCTGAAGTATCTCTGGAAAAAAAGGCAGCTGTTTTTGAGGAGGCTAAAGAAATGCCCAAAAAGGAGGGAAGAGATTTCCAAGCCATAATATACCTGTGGTGAATTACGGATATAACTCAAGAATCCCGAGTGATCTGTAACCAAATAGGAAGGGACTGAGAAAGATGAAGAGAGAGGAATGTGACTGAGAAGAGAGGGGGAAGGATAGTCAGACAGCTCCTGGCTTCTGAGCTGAAGGAGATTGAGTACAATTGGCAGGAAGATCTCTTCTACCACCCTTCTTACCTTTGGGGGAGGGCGAGACTATCTGCAGACCAAGGCAGGTTTATTAGGGTAATTCCTTTGAAACTTGGGAACAGGTGAAACTAAAGTATATTGCAAATCCTGTAAAGCCTTGCCATTTCCCTGAATGGGCTTAAGCAGCTCACAAGTAGCAGTACCAAAAATATGTTTGTTATTTAGAGGAGCATCCACTTTAGCCTTAAAATCATCAGGCAAATGCTGGAGTCA
>NC_056732.1:75222167-75224667 GCF_019279795.1 Protopterus annectens | reverse complement strand
TTAATCTCATTCCATTAACATATTGTTCCCTATCCATTAATACTACCCCTCCCCCTTTATCTGCAGGTCTGATCATTAGTGACTGGTCATTCATAAGTTTCTTTAACGAGGCCCTCTGCTGATATGACAAGTTCTGTCTGTTCCTAGTGTTTTTTCTAGCTCCATTATCATACATCTTAGATAGTTCATTCTCTACTAGCTTACTATACGTAGCTACTAGAGGATGTAGGGGAGGTACAAACACACTGGGCTTCTTAAACTCCTTACTGGGTTGTAAACTTTGACAATTGAAAAATATCTTTAGAGACAAATTGCGAATGAAGAGCTTAAAATCTCTAACAGTTTCTTCATAACTACTATTCTTAGTAGGAATGAACGAAAGACCTTTGTTCAGTACAGTCATCTCATCTATTGTCAAAATATGTTTAGAAATATTAAAAACTAATTGTTCACCTTCCCTTCCCACATTTTCTTTATATTGTGGTTTGTGTGTCTCTCTGCAGAATGTTTCCTCTTCTGCCTCCCCCTGCTTGCTGAACGCATCCTCCCCTCTTGTCTGTCTACCCTGATGGGGAAAGGGTGCGAAATACCAAAATTATGAACCTCTACTACACTATCATCACCTATCTTATAATTCCTACCTCTGGTGTTCCTCTCAACGTTCACTTCTAGGGTTTTCTTGCGCACAACAACTTCATTAGCTTTATTACTGCCCCTATCAGTTCCTGTTAGGGGACTCCCCTTATGGGGTTCATTCGTATTAACTGACTGAACTGGTGAGATAGTATTGACCATCTCTTCATTTAAAACACATCCATTCCTATTACTAGTTATACTGTTATTCACATTAGTTCGTTCATTATGTGCTTCAATGTTATTACTAACAGAATCTCCTTCATTCACAAACAAATCTGCTATAACAGGTGCATTATTATTAGTTGTAACTGGCACATCACTTATAGCTGATTTATTTATAACATAATTGTCTCTATTGGAACGTTTTGATGAAATGGGGGCATTTCTGCCCTCATATCTCGGCCAAGTAAAGATGTTCCCTTTATAGAAATCTTGTATGTCTCTGTTCAGTTTGGATCTTTTCTGATCCAGCAAGCGCTTCTCGTACTGTGAGACATTGTCCAAAACTCTATCAAAATGTTCTTTCAATGTGCTGTCTGAGAAGCGTTCAAACAAATCACGCTGTTGCTTAATTACAGCGCTTCTCAAAGAGTCTTCTAGAGGTTTATAAAAATCGTTGAGTAACTCCATGTAACTCAAGCTTACCTGAATATTTAACTTCTGCCATCTGTATAGAAATTCCGGGTAAAGAGTGCCGGTAGTGGGCATCTTCAGCACCCTTAACCCTCTCGGTATAATCTTCCGTTGTAAGCAGATGTCAAAGTGTTGCCTTTGCGTCTGCATATGTTTCAGTTTAAATAAATCCCCTTCAAGTCTCTCCAACGAGCTACTCAGTGCTTCACGATCGACTGGCTCATCTCTCCCTTCTTCCGTTGCATCGAGTTCCGCATGATACAAAGTTAGCGGATTGTATGCAGAAGCTACCATTTCTTCAAACTTCTCCACAGCCGGACGCTCAGGTTTCGTCGTCATCTCTGATTGTCTAAGTGTGTACGGAAGCTCAATAGCTGTAGCAGCTCCTGTAACGTCAGTCATGTCCCCGCTAGTGCACCGGCAATAGCAAACAAATAAGAAACAGTCCAATAAGTGCCACAACGGGGCAAATGCCTCCCTTCTAAGCAGCAACAAGATTAAAATGGATATTAAACAGAGGGTAGGCAAACCAAATACTAAAGTTAAGTACGATAGATAGTCCAGCATATATCCAATGTAAGGTGCACATAAAACAACAGCTCCAGTACTCCAAAAAGAACGATTTTATTACACCAATAGTAAATGCAGGTAAGCGCTTTCACCAAAATGGCTTCTTCAGACCCATCTATTAAATGTTACACACCTCATTTAAATAGGTTGCTGAGGCGGGAAAAGAGTCTTGTCATAAAGAATTTAAAGATACAATACATTCTTATCCACGCCTGCACAGTATATAATTGATTACTAATATGCTAACTATAATAAATATATATTAAACTATCTAATAAAGACAAAACTAATATGCTTCATATTATGTAATCACCTAAATTCTAATCAAGAATACATTGAGCCCTTAGCATGGATATAAACTCATCACTATATACATGTGGAACATATACAAGATCTATAAAGAATCCACAAAAAATATATATATATATAATTAATAAAACATATATGTATACATATAAAAAGTTTAAAAAAAATTTTTAAAAATTATTTGAACATCAAACAACAATCACAGAACTATTAATAAAATTATCTATACAGTTTTCTGGATTTTAAAAATGGTTTCACTGAAACCATAGCATTCAAACCAGGTGGGGTGTCCGACTTAAGTCTAATAATCCACTTAGCTTCCCTAGTTTCAGTAAATGTCCTGACATCACCCCCT